>NC_053022.1:248888977-249119794 GCF_003073215.2 Triticum urartu | reverse complement strand
TCTCTCTCACTCTCTCTCTCTCGCTCTCTCTCTCTCGTGTTCTTGAGGTGGTATGATCTTGATGTATCACGAGCTTTGCTATTATAGTTGGATCTTATGATGTTTCTCCCCCTCTACTCTCTTGTAATGGATTGAGTTTTCCCTTTGAAGTTATCTTATCGGATTGAGTCTTTAAGGATTTGAGAACACTTGATGTATGTCTTGTCGTGCTTATCTGTGGTGACAATGGGATATCACGTGATCCACTTGATGTATGTTTTGGTGATCAACTTGCGGGTTCTGCCCACGAACCTATGCATAGGGGTTGGCACACGTTTTCGTCTTGACTCTCCGGTAGAATCTTTGGGGCACTCTTTGAAGTTCTTTGTGTTGGTTTGAATATATGAATCTGAGATTGTGTGATGCATATTGTATAATCATACCCACGGATACTTGAGGTGACATTGGAGTATCTAGGTGACATTAGGGTTTTGGTTGATTTGTGTCTTAAGGTGTTATTCTAGTACGAACTCTATGATAGATTGAACGGAAAGAATAGCTTCATGTTATTTTACTACGGACTCTTGAATAGATCGATCAGAAAGGATAACTTTGAGGTGGTTTCGTACCCTACCATAATCTCTTTGTTTGTTCTCCGCTATTAGTGACTTTGGAGTGACTCTTTGTTGCATGTTGAGGGATAGTTATATGATCCAATTATGTTATTATTGTTGAGAGAACTTGCACTAGTGAAAGTATGAACCCTAGGCCTTGTTTCAACGCATTGCAATACCGTTTGTGCTCACTTTTATCATTAGTTACCTTGCTGTTTTTATATTTTCAGATTACAAAAACCTTTATCTACCATCCATATACCACCTGTATCGCCATCTCTTCGCCGAACTAGTGCACCTATACAATTTACCATTGTATTGGGTGTGTTTGGGACACAAGAGACTCTTTGTTATTTGGTTGCAGGGTTGCTTGAGAGAGACTATCTTCATCCTATGCCTCCTACGGATTGATAAACCTTAGGTCATCCACTTGAGGGAAATTTGCTACTGTCCTACAAACCTCTGCACTTGGAGGCCCAAAAACGTCTATAAGAAGAAGGTTGTGTAGTAGACATCAGTGGACTTGCCCGATGATTGACAAGCCATTGAGAATGAATGGATCTTCAAGAGGAAGACGAATGTTGATGGTAGTGTTACTATCTACAAAGCTCGACTTGTCGCAAAAGGTTTAACGACAAGTTCAAGGTGTTGACTATGATGAGATTTTCTGACTCATAGCGATGCTTAAGTCTGTCTGAATCATGTTAGCAATTGCCACATTTTATGAAATCTGGCAAATGGATGTCAAAACTACATTCCTTAATGGATTTTTAAAGAAAAGTTGTATATGTTGCAACGAAAAGGTTTTTGTCGATCCTAAAGGTGCTAACAGAGTGTGCAAACTCAAGTGATCCATCTATGGACTGGTGCAAGCATCTCGGAGTTGGAATATACGCTTTGATGAGGTGATCAAAGCATATGGTTTTATACAGACTTATGGTGAAGCCTGTATTTACAAGAAAGTGAGTGGGAGCTCTGTAGCATTTCTGATATTATATGTGGATGACATATTGCTGATTGGAAATGATATAGAATTTCTGGATAACATAAAAGGATACTTGAATAAGAATTTTTCAATGAAAGAACTCAGTGAGGCTACTTAAATATTGGGCATCAAGATCTATAGGGATAGATCAACACGCTTAATATGACTTTCACAAAGTACATACCTTGGAAAAAAATTTGAAGTTCAAAATAGATCGGTCAAAGAAAGGGTTCTTGTCTGCGTTGCAAGGTGTGAAGTTGAGTAAGACTCAAAAACCCGACCACGGCAGAAGATAGAGAGAGAATGAAAGTCATTCCCTATGCCTCAGCCATAGGTTCTATAAAGTATGTCATGCTATGTACCAGACCTATTTTATACCTTGCCCTGAGTTTGGCAAGGGGGTACAATAGTGATCTAGGAGTAGATCACTGGACAGCGGTCAAAATTATCCTTCGGTACCTAAAGAGGACTAAGAAATGTTTCTCGGTTATGGAGGTGATAAAGAGTTCGTCGTAAAGAGTTACGTCAATGCAAGCTTTGACACTGATCTAGATGACTCTGACTCTCGATTTGGATACATATTGAAAGTGGGAGCAACTATCTAGAGTAGCTCCATGTAGATCAATGTAGACATAGAAATTTGCAAATTACATACGGATCTGAATGTGACAGACCCATTGACTAAACTTCTCTCACAGGAAAAACATGATCACACCTTAGTACTCTTTGGGTATTAATCACATGGCGATGTGAACTAGATTATTGACTCTAGTAAACCCTTTGGGTGTTGGTCACATGGCAATGTGAACTATGGGTGTTAATCACATGACGATGTGAACTATTGGTGTTAAATCACATGGCGATGTGCACTAGATTATTGGCTCTAGTGCAAGTGGGAGACTGAAGGAAATATGCCCTAGAGGCAATAATAAAGTTGTTATTTTATATTTCCTTATATCATGATACATGTTTATTATTCATGCTAGAATTGTATTAATCGGAAACTTGATGCATGTGTGGATACATAGATAAAACACTGTTTCCCTAGTAAGCCTCTACTAGACTAGCTCATCGATCAAAGATGGTTAAGTTTCCTAACCATAAACATGTGTTGTCATTTGATTAACGGGATCACATCATTAGGAGAATGATGTGATGGACAAGACCCATCTATTAGCTTAGCATAATGATTATTAAGTTTTATGGTTATTGCTTTCTTCATGACTTATACATATTCCTTTGACTATGAGAATATGCAACTCCCGGATACCGGACGAATACCTTGTGTGCTATCAAACATCACAACGTAACTGGTTGATTATAAAGATGCTCTACAGGTATCTCCGAAGGTGTTTGTTGGGTTACCATAGATCGAGATTAGGATTTGTCACTCCGAGTATCGAAGAGGTATCTCTGGGCCCTCTCGGTAATGCACATCATAATAAGCCTTACAAGCAATGTGACTAATGAGTTAGTTGTGGGATGATGCGTTACGGAACGAGTAAAGAGACTTTCCGGTAATGAGATTGAACTAGGTATGGAGATACCGACGATCGAATCTCAGGCAAGTAACATACCGATGACAAAGGGAATTACGTATGTTGTCATAACGGTTTGACCGATAAAGATCTTCGTAGAATATGTGGGAGCCACTATGAGCATCTAGGTTCCGCTATTGCTTATTGACCGGAGAGGTGTCTTGGTCATGTCTACATAGTTCTGGAACCCGTAGGGTCCGCACACTTAACATTCGATGACGATTTGTATTATATGAGTTATGTGATTTGGTGACCGAATGTTGTTCGGAGTCCCGGTGAGATCACGGACATGACAAGGAGTCTTGAAATGGTCGAGAGGTAAAGATTCATATATAGGACGATAGTATTTGGACACCAGAAGCATTCCGGGGGTACCGGGTACGTATCGGGTCATCGAAAGGGGTTCCGGGATACCCCTGGCAAATTATATGGGCCTATTGGGACAATAGGGGAAACACAACAACCAACATGGGTTGCTGCGCCCCCCTTGCTGGCTGAATAGGAAGGGGAAAGGAAAAGGGGAAGAGAGAAAGAAGGGGAGGCAATTCGGCCTCCCCCTTCCTTCCCTCCTCTCTCCCCTTTCCTTCCCTCTCCGGAAAAGATGGTAAGAGAGGGGGCTAAATTGGACAAGGCCTCCAAGTAGGATTCCTCCTACTTGGGGTGCCCCATGGCTGTCCCCCTCCCCCTCCCACCTATATATATGTGGGGAGGGGGCGCCTAGAACACACAACAAACATTGTTAGCCGTGTGCGGCGCCCCCCTCCATAGTTTACGCCTCCGGTCATATTCACGTAGTGCTTAGCGAAGCACTGCGTGGATCACTTCAGCATCACCGTCACCACGCCGTCGTGCTAACGGAACTCTCCCTCGACACTTTGCTGGATCAAGAGTTCGAGGGAAGTCATCGAGCTGAACGTGTGCAGAACTCTAAGGTGACGTATGTTCTGTACTTGATCGGTCGGAACGAGAAGAAGTTTGAGTACATCAATCGCGTTGTCAAATGCTTCCACTTTTGTTCTACGAGGGTACGTGGACACACTCTTCCCCACTTGTTGCTATGCATCTCCTAGATAGATTTTGCATGAGCGTAGGAATTTTTTTGAAATTGCATGCTATGTTCCCCAACAGATGAATGTTCTTGGCGTGGAACTGGCATGCTTCGCACCTTGTCACCACAACCAATGTGTCTTGAAGGGTTGTCGACCAATAGAAACCTTGACGGAAAACCTTGCCGACAAGCGCACGGGGCATGATATGGGAGCCACACACTGATGTCTACTATGCAACTTTTTTCTTGTAGACACGTGTTGGGCCTCCAAGCGCAGAGTTTTCTAGGACAGTAACAATTTTCCCTCAAGTGGATGACCTAAGGTTTATCAATCCGTGGGAGGCGTAGGATGAAGATGGTCTCTCTCAAACAACCCTGCAACCAAATAACAAAGAGTCTCTTGTGTCCCCAACACACCAAATACAATGGCAAATTGTATAGGTGCACTAGTTCGGCGAAGAGATGGTGATAAAAGTGTAGTAACGATAGTATATATTGACTTTTGTAATAATAACAATAAAAAAGGTAAGGTATATAGCAATTGATAAAACGGAGCACAAACGGTGTTGCAATGCTTGAAAATGAGGCCTAGGGTCCCTAATTTCACTAGTACAATTACTCAACAATGCTAATCTAATTGGATCTAATAACCATCCCTCAACGTGCGATGAAGAATCACTCCAAAGTTCTTATCTAGCGGAGAACATAAGAAGAAATTGTTTGCAAGGTATGAAAGCACCTCAAAGTTATTCTTTCCATTTGATCTATTCAAGAGTTCGTACTAAAATAACACAAAGTTATTCTTTCCATTCGATCTATCCTAGAGTTCGTACTAAAGTAACACCATATGATACGCATCAACCAACTCTAATGTCACCTAGATACTCCAATGTCACCACAAGTATCCATGAGTTAATTATACAATACACATCAAACAATTTCGGATTCATAATACTCAATACAACACAAAGAACCTCAAAGAGTGCCCCAAGATTTCTACCAGAGAAACAAAGACAAGAACATGCATCAACCCCTATGCATAGATTGCCCCAATGTCACCCCAGGAATCCGCGAGTTGAGTGCCAAAACATATATCAAATGAATCAATATAATACCCCATTGTCACCACGGGTATTCATATGCAAGACATATATCAAGTGATCTCAAATCCACAGAAATATTCAATTCGATAAAACGAAATCTCAAAGGGAAAACTCAATTCATCACAAGATAGAGAAGGGAAAACACCATATGATCCGACTATATTAACAAAGCCCGCGATACATCAAGATCGTGACATCTCAAGAACATGAGAGAGAGAGATTAACCACATAGCTACTGGTACAAACCCTCAGCCCCAAGGGTGGACTACTCCCTCCTCGTCATGGTGGCCTCCAGAATGATGAAGATGGTCACCGGTGATGATTTCCCCCTCCGGCGGAGTGCCAGAACGGGGTCTAGATTGGTTTTTCATGGCTACAGAGGCTTGCGGCGATGGAACTTCTGATCTAGGGTTACCCCAAGGGTTTTTGGGCAATTTATAGGGCAAATAGGTGGTGCGGGAGGTCACCGAGGGGGCACAACCCCCCTGGGCGCGCTTGGGCTCCTAGGCGCACCCACGTGGGTTGTGCCCACCTTGGGCCTCCCCTCTGGTACCTTTTTAGCCCATCCTGAGTCTTCTGGTCCAGAAAAAATCTCCAAAAATTTTCACTGCGTTTGGACTCCGTTTGATACCGATTTCCTGTGAAGTAAAAAAACAAGCAAAAAAGACCAACTAGCACTAGGCACTGTGTCAATAGTTTAGTCCCAACAAATGATATAAAGTTGTTATAAAATGATTGTAAAACATCCAAGAATGATAATATAACAGCATGGAACAAGCAAAAATTATAGATACATGGGAGACGTATCAGCATCCCCAAGCTTAATTCCTACTCGTCCTCAAGTAGGTAAATGATAAAAACAGAATTTTTGATGTGGAATGCTGCCTAACATGTTCATCACATATTCTTTTCTTTTGTAGCATGGACATATGGACTTTTATATGGTTCAAAGTAATAGTCTAGTTTTGACATGAAGATTTCAATACTCAATCATATCAACAAGCAACCATGTCTTTCAAAATATCAACACTAAAGCAAGTTATCCCTAGCCCATCATGCTTAATCATTGATCCATTCATGAAACACACTCACATATTAGCTACACCCAATTCTCAAGTACGATCATAGTGCCCCTTAGTTGGTGTTTTATAAGAGAAGATGGAGACTGATGTCTACTACACAACCTTCTTCTTGTAGACGTTGTTGGGCCTCCAAGTGCAGAGGTTTGTAGGACAGTAGCAAATTTCCCTCAAGTGGATGACCTAAGATTTATCAATTCGTAGGAGGCGTAGGATGAAGATGGTCTCTCTCAAGCAACCCTGCAACCAAATAACAAAGAGTCTCTTGTGTCCCCAACACACCCAATACAATGGTAAATTGTATAGGTGCACTAGTTCGGCGAAGAGATGGTGATACAAGTGCAATATGGATGGTAGATAAAGGTATTTGTAATCTGAAATTATAAAAACAGCAAGGTAACTAATGATAAAAGTGAGCGTAAACGGTATTGCAATGCGTCGAAACAAGGCCTAGGGTTCATACTTTCGCTAGTGTAAGTTCCCTCAACAATCATAACATAATTGGATCACATAAATGTCCCTCAAAATGCAACAAAGAGTCACTCCAAAGTCACTAATAGCGGAGAACGAACGAAGAGATTATGGTAGGGTACGAAACCACCTCAAAGTTATTCTTTCCAGTCAATCCGTTGGGCTATTCCTATAAGTGTCACAAACAGCCCTAGAGTTCGTACTAGAATAACACCTTAAGACACAAATCAACCAAAACCCTAATGTCACCTAGATACTCCAATGTCACCTCAAGTATCCGTGGGTATGATTATACGATATGCGTCACACAATCTTAGATTCATCTATTCAACCAACACATAGAACCTCAAAGAGTGTCCCAAAGTTCCTACGGAGAATCACGACGAAAACGTGTGCCAACCCCTATGCATAGGTTCATGGGCGAAACCCGCAAGTTGATCACCAAAACATACATCAAGTGGATCAATAGAATACCCCATTGTCACCACGGGTATCCCTGAAGGAAATATGCCCTAGAGGCAATAATAAAGTTATTATTTATTTCCTTATATCATGATAAATGTTTATTATTCATGCTAGAATTGTATTAACCGGAAACATAATACATGTGTGAATACATAGACAAACAAAGTGTCACTAGTATGCCTCTACTTGACTAGCTCGTTAATCAAAGATGGTTATGTTTCCTAACCATGAACAATGAGTTGTTATTTGATTAACGGGATCACATCATTAAGTGAATGATCTGATTGACATGACCCATTCAATTAGCTTAGCACCCGATCGTTTAGTATGTTGCTATTGCTTTCTTCATGACTTATACATGTTCCTATGACTATGAGATTATGCAACTCCCGTTTGCCGGAGGAACACTTTGGGTACTACCAAACGTCACAACGTAACTGGGTGATTATAAAGGAGTACTACAGGTGTCTCCAAAGGTACATGTTGGGTTGGCGTATTTCGAGATTAGGATTTGTCACTCCGATTATCGGAGAGGTATCTCTGGGCCCTCTCGGTAATGCACATCACTTAAGCCTTGCAAGCATTGCAACTAAATGAGTTAGTTGCGGATGATGTATTACAGAACGAGTAAAGAGACTTGCCGACAACGAGGTTGAACTAGGTATGGGATACCGACGATCGAATCTCGGGCAAGTAACATACCGATGACAAAGGGAACGACGTATGTTGTTATGCGGTCTGACCGATAAAGATCTTCGTAGAATATGTAGGAGCCAAAATGGGCATCCAGGTCCCGCTATTGGTTATTGACCGGAGACGTGTCTCGGTCATGTCTACATTGTTCTCGAACCCGTAGGGTCCGCACGCTTAAGGTTTCGATGACAGTTATATTATGAGTTTATGAGTTTTGATGTACCGAAGGAGTTCGGAGTCCCAGATGAGATCCGGGACATGACGAGGAGTCTCGAAATGGTCGAGACGTAAAGATTGATATATTGGACGACTATATTCGGACATCGGAAAGGTTCCGAGTGATTCGGGTATTTTTCGGAGTACCGGGTAGTTACGGGAGAAGCAATGGGCCTTGATGGGCTTTAGTGGGAAAAGGAGAAAGGGCCAAGGGGCTGCTGCGCCCCCCTCCCCTCTGGTCCGAATTGTACTAGGGAAAGGGGGGCAGCCACCTCTCCTCTCCTCCACTTCCTTCTCCCTTCCTCCCCTCTTGGTGGACTCCTACTAGGACTTGGAGTCCTAGTAGGACTCCACATCCTGGCCGCACCAACCTTGGCCGGCCTCCTCCTCCTCCATCCTTTATATACTGAGGCAAGGGGAACCCCAAAGACACAAGTTGATCCATGTGATCTATTCCTTAGCCGTGTGCGGCGGCCCCAGCCACCATAGTCCTCGATAATATTGTAGCGGTGCTTAGGCGAAGCCCTGCAGCGGTAGTACATCAAGATCGTCACCATGCCGTCGTGCTAACGGAACTCTTCCCCGACACTTTGCTGGATCGGAGTCCGGGGATCATCATCGAGCTGAACGTGTGCTAGAACTCGGAGGTGCCGTAGTTTCGGTGCTTGATCGGTCGGATCGTGAAGACGTATGACTACATCAACCAAACGCTTCCGTTGTCGATCTACTAGGTATGTAGATCATACTCCCCCTCTCGTTGCTATGCATCACCATGATCTTGCGTGTGCGTAGGAAATTTTTTGAAATTACTACGAAACCCAACAGTGGTATCAGAGCCTAGGTTTTATATGTTGATGTTATATGCACGAGTAGAACACAAGTGAGTTGTGGGCGATATAAGTCATACTGCTTACCAGCATGTCATACTTTGGTTCGGCGGTATTGTTGGACGAAGCGGCCCGGACCGACATTACGCGTACGCTTACGCGAGACCGGTTCTCCCGACGTGCTTTGCACAAAGGTGGCTAGCGGGTGACAGTTTCTCCAACTTTAGTTGAACCGAGTGTGGCTACGCCCGGTCCTTGTGAAGGTTAAAACAGCACCAACTTGACAAACTATCGTTGTGGTTTTGATGCGTAGGTAAGATTGGTTCTTGCTTAAGCCCGTAGCAGCCACGTAAAACTTGCAACAACAAAGTAGAGGACGTCTAACTTGTTTTTGCAGGGCATGTTGTGATGTGATATGGTCAAACGTGATGAGATATAAGTTGTTGTATGAGATGATCATGTTTTGTTAAAGTTATCGGCAACTGGCAAAAGCCTTATGGTTGTCTCTTTATTGCATAAGATGCAAGCGCCAAATAATTGCTTTTCTTTATCGCTATGCGATAGCAATAGTTGCAAGAGCAATAGTTGGCGAGACGACCATGTGATGACACATTGATATAGATCAAGATGATGGAGATCATGGTGTCATGCCGGTGACGATAGAGATCATGACAGTACTTTGGAGATGGAGATCAAAGGCGCAAGATGATGATGGCCATATCATGTCACATATTTTGATTGCATATGATGTTTATCTTTTGCGCATCTTATCTTGCTTTGATTGACGGTAGCATTATAAGATGATCTCTCACTAATTATCAAGAAGTGTTCTCCCTGAGTATGCACCATTGGGAAAGTTCTTTGTGCTGAGACACCATGTGATGATCGGGTGTGATAGGTTCTACGTTCAAATACAACGGGTGCAAAACAGTTGCACACGCGGAATACTCAGGTTATACTTGACGAGCCAAGCATATACAGATATGGCCTCAGAACACGGAGACCGAAAGGTCGAGCGTGAATCATATAGTAGATATGATCAACATAGTGATGTTCACCAATGAAACTACTCCATCTCACGTGATGATCGGACATGGTTTAGTTGATTTGGATCACGTGATCACTTAGAGGATTAGAGGGATGTCTATCTAAGTGGGAGTTCTTAAGTAATATGATTAAATTGAACTTAAATTTATCATGAACTTAGTCCTGGTAGTATTTTGCAAATTATGTTGTAGATCAATAGCTCGCGTTGTTGCTTCCCTATGTTTATTTTGATATGTTCCTAGAAAAATTGTGTTGAAAGATGTTAGTAGCAATGATGCGGATTGGATCCGTTATCTGAGGTTTATCCTCATTGCTGCATAGAAGAATTATGTCCTTGATGCACCGCTAGGTGACAGACCTATTGCAGGAGCAGATGCAGACGTTATGAACGTTTGGCTAGCTCAATATGATGACTACTTGATAGTTTAGTGCACCATGCTTAATGGCTTATAATCGGGACTTCAAAGACATTTTGAACGTCATGGAGCATATGAGATGTTCCAGGAGTTGAAGTTAATATTTCAAGCAAATACCCGAGTTGAGAGATATGAAAGTCTCCAACAAGTTATATAGCTAAAAGATGGAGGAGAATCGCTCAACTAGTGAGCATGTGCCCAGATTGTCTGAGTATAACAATCGCTTGAATCAAGTGGGAGTTAATCTTCCAGATAAGATAGTGATTGACAGAATTCTCTAGTCACCATCACCAAGTTAGTAGAACTTTCTGATGAACTATGATATGCAAGGGATAACGGAAACGATTCCCAAGCTCTTCGTAATGCGAAAATTGACGAAGGTAGAAATCGAGAAAAAACATCAAGTGTTGATGGTAGACAAGACCACTAGTTTCAAGAAAAGGGCAGAGGGAAGAAGGAGAACTTCAAGAAGAACATCAAGCAAGTTGCTGCTCATGTGAAGAAGCCCAAGTCTGGTCCTAAGCCTGAGACTAAGTGTTTCTACTGCAAAGGGACTGGTCACTGGAAGCGGAACTACCCCAAGTGATTGGCAGATAAGAAGGATGGCAAAGTGAACATAAGTATATTTGATATACATGT
This sequence comes from Triticum urartu, assembly GCF_003073215.2. Taxonomy (NCBI): domain Eukaryota; kingdom Viridiplantae; phylum Streptophyta; class Magnoliopsida; order Poales; family Poaceae; genus Triticum; species Triticum urartu. The sequence continues at coordinate 249,108,674 of NC_053022.1, read as the reverse complement.
TATTGATGTGTACTTTACTAGTGTTTATAGCAACCCCTCAGTATTTGATACTAGTTCACTTGCTAAGATTAGTAACTCGAAACAGGAGTTGCAGAATAAACAGAGACTAGTTAAGGGTGAAGTGACGATGTGTGTTGGAAGTAGTTCCAAGATTGATATGATCATCATCGCACACTCCCCTATACTTTCGGGATTAGTGTTGAACTTAAATAAGTGTTATTTGGTTTTTGCGTTGAGCATGAATATGATTTGATCATGTTTATTGCAATACAGTTATTCATTGAAGTCAGAGAATAATTGTTGTTCTGTTTACATGAATAAAACCTTCGATGGTCATACACCCAATGAAACAAGTTCATTGGATCTCGATCGTAGTGATACACATATTCATAATATTGAAACCAAAAGATGCAAAGTTAATAATGATAGTGCAACTTATTTGTGGCACTGCCGTTTAGGTCATATTGGTGTAAAGCGCATGAAGAAACTCCATGCTGATGGGATTTTGGAATCACTTGATTATGAATCACTTGGTGCTTGCGAACCATGCCTTATGGGCAAGATGACTAAAGACTCCGTTCTCCGGAACAATGGAGCGAGAAACTGACTTATTGGAAATAATACATACTGATGTATGCGATCCGATGAGTGTTGAAGCTCGCGGCGGGTATCGTTATTTTCTGACCTTCACGTATGATTTGAGCAGATATGGGTATATTTGCTTGATGAAACATAAGTATGAAACATTTGAAAAGTTCAAAGAATTTCAGAGTGCAGTGAAAAATCATCGTGACAAGAAAATAAAAGTTTCTACGATATGATCGCAGAGGTAAAATATTTGAGTTACGAGTTTGGTCTTCAATTAAAACAATGTGAAATAGTTTCACTACTCACGCCACCTGGAACACCATAGTGTAATGGTGTGTCCGAACGTCATAACCGTACTTTATTAGATATAGTGCGATCTATGATGTCTCTTACCGATCTACCACTATCGTTTTGGGGTTATGCATTAGAGACAGCTGCATTCACGTTAAATAGGGAACCATCTAAGTCCGTTGAGATGACACAATCTGAACTGTGGTTTGGCAAGAAACCAAAGTTGTCATTTCTTAAAGTTTGGGACTGCGATGCTTATGTGAAAAAGTTTCAACATGATAAGCTCGAACCCAAATCGGAGAAGTAAATCTTCATAGGATATCCAAAGGAAACTATTGGATACACCTTCTATCACAGATCCGAAGGCAAGACTTTTGTTGCTAAATTTGGAAACTTTCTAGAGAAGGAGTTTCTCTCGAAAGAAGTGAGTGGGAGGAAAGTAAAAAACTTGATAAGGTAATTGTACCTTCTCCCTTATTGGAAAGTAGTTCATCACAGAAATCTGTTCCTGTGACTACTACACCAATTAGTGAGGAAGCTAATGATGATGATCATGTAACTTCAGATCAAGTTACTACCGAATCTCGCAGGTAAACCAGAGTGAGATCCGCACCAGAGTGGTACGGTAATCTTGTTCTGGAAGTCATGTTACTAGACCATGACGAACTTGCGAACTATGAGGAAGCGATGATGAGCCCAGATTCCGCAAAATGGCTTGAGGCCATGAAATCTGAGATATGATCCATGTATGAGAACAAAGTATGGACTTTGGTTGACTTGCCCGATGATCGGCAAGCCATAGAAAATAAATGGATCTTCAAGAGGAAGACGGACGCTGATAGTAGTGTTACTATCTACAAAGCTAGAATTGTCGCAAAAGGTTTTCGACAAGTTCAAGGTGTTGACTACGATGAGATTTTCTCACTCGTATCTATGCTTAAGTCTGTCCGAATCATGTTAGCAATTGCCGCATTTTATGAAATCTGGAAAATGGATAAACAAAATTGCATTCCTTAATGGATTTACTAAAGAAGAGTTGTATATGATGCAACTAGCAGGTTTTGTCGATCCTAAAGGTGTTAACTAAATAAGCAAGCTCCAGCGATCCATCTATGGACTGGTGCAAGAATCTCGGAGTTGGAATATACGCTTTGATAAGTTGATCAAAGCATATAGTTTTATACAGACTTGCGATGAAGCCTGTATTTACAAGAAAGTGAGTGGGAGCACTACAACATTTCTGATAAGTATATGTGTATGACATATTGTTGGTCGGAAATAATGTAGAATTATTCTGCAAAGCATAAAGGAGTGTTTGAAAGGATTTTTTCAAAGAAAGACCTCGGTAAAGCTGCTTACATATTGAGCATCAAGATCTATAGAGATAGATCAAGACGCTTGATAAGTTTTTCCAATGAGTACATACCTTGACAAGATTTTGAAGTAGTTCAAAATGGAACAGTCAAAGAAAGAGTTCTTGCCTGTATTGCAAGGTGTGAAATTGAGTAAGACTCAAAGCCCAACCACGGCAGAAGATAGAAAGAGAATGAAAGTCATTCCCTATGCCTCAGCCATAGGTTTTATAAAGTATGCCATGCTGTGTACCAGATCTATTGTATACCCTACACTGTGTTAAGCAAGGGAGTACAATAGTGATCTAAGATTAGATCACTGGACAGCGGTCAAAATTATCCTTAGTGGAATAAGGAAATATTTCTCAATTATGGAGGTGACAAAAAGGTTCGTCGTAAAAGGTTACGTCGATGCAAGTTTTGACACAGATCTGGATGACTCTAAGTCTCGATCTAGATACATATTGAAAGTGGGAGCAATAAGCTAGAGTAGATCCGTGCAGAGCATTGTCGACATAGGAATTCGCAAAATACTTACGCATCTGAATGTGACAGACCCGTTGACTAAAATTATCTCACAAGCAAAACATGATCACACCTTAGTACTCTTTGGGTGTTAATCACATAGTGATGTGAACTAGATTACTGACTCTAGTAAACCCTTTGGGTGTTGATCACATATCGATGTGAACTATGGGTGTTAATCACATGGTGATGTGAACTATTGCTGTTAAATCACATGGCGATGTGAACTAGATTATTGACTCTAGTGCAAGTGGGAGACTGAAGGAAATATGCCCTAGAGGCAATAATAAAGTTATTATTTATTTCCTTATATCATGATAAATGTTTATTATTCATGCTAGAATTGTATTAACCGGAAACATAATACATGTGTGAATACATAGACAAACAAAGTGTCACTAGTATGCCTCTACTTGACTAGCTCGTTAATCAAAGATGGTTTATGTTTCCTAACCATGAACAATGAGTTGTTATTTGATTAACGGGATCACATCATTAAGTGAATGATCTGATTGACATGACCCATTCAATTAGCTTAGCACCCGATCGTTTAGTATGTTGCTATTGCTTTCTTCATGACTTATACATGTTCCTATGACTATGAGATTATGCAACTCCCGTTTGCCGGAGGAACACTTTGGGTACTACCAAACGTCACAACGTAACTGGGTGATTATAAAGGAGTACTACAGGTGTCTCCAAAGGTACATGTTGGGTTGGCGTATTTCGAGATTAGGATTTGTCACTCCGATTATCGGAGAGGTATCTCTGGGCCCTCTCGGTAATGCACATCACTTAAGCCTTGCAAGCATTGCAACTAAATGAGTTAGTTGCGGATGATGTATTACAGAACGAGTAAAGAGACTTGCCGACAACGAGGTTGAACTAGGTATGGGATACCGACGATCGAATCTCGGGCAAGTAACATACCGATGACAAAGGGAACGACGTATGTTGTTATGCGGTCTGACCGATAAAGATCTTCGTAGAATATGTAGGAACCAAAATGGGCATCCAGGTCCCGCTATTGGTTATTGACCGGAGACGTGTCTCGGTCATGTCTACATTGTTCTCGAAGCCGTAGGGTCCGCACGCTTAAGGTTTCGATGACAGTTATATTATGAGTTTATGAGTTTTGATGTACCGAAGGAGTTCGAAGTCCCGGATGAGATCCGGGACATGACGAGGAGCCTCGAAATGGTCGAGACGTAAAGATTGATATATTGGACGACTATATTCGGACATCGGAAAGGTTCCGAGTGATTCGGGTATTTTTCGGAGTACCGGGTAGTTACGGGAGAAGCAATGGGCCTTGATGGGCTTTAGTGGGAAAAGGAGAAAGGGCCAAGGGGCTGCTGCGCCCCCCTCCCCTCTGGTCCGAATTGGACTAGGGAAAGGGGGGGCGGCAACCTCTCCTTCTCCTCCACTTCCTTCTCCCTTCCTCCCCTCTTGGTGGACTCCTACTAGAACTTGGAGTCCTAATAGGACTCCACATCCTGGCCGCACCAACCTTGGCCGGCCTCCTCCTCCTCCATCCTTTATATACTGAGGCAAGGGGCACCCCAAAGACACAAGTTGATCCACGTGATCTATTCCTTAGCCGTGTGCGGCGGCCCCAGCCACCATAGTCCTCGATAATATTGTAGCGGTGCTTAGGCGAAGCCCTGCAGCAGTAGTACATCAAGATCGTCACCACGCCGTCGTGCTGACGGAACTCTTCCCCGACACTTTGCTGGATCGGAGTCCGGGGATCATCATCGAGCTGAACGTGTGCTAGAACTCGGAGGTGCCGTAGTTTCGGTGCTTGATCGGTCGGATCGTGAAGACGTACAACTACATCAACCAAACGCTTCCGTTGTCGATCTACTAGGTATGTAGATCATACTCCCCCTCTCATTGCTATGCATCACCATGATCTTGCGTGTGCGTAGGAAATTTTTTGAAATTACTACGAAACCCAACAATCCCACGCAAGACATACATCAAGTGTTCTAAAATCTTTAAAGACTCAATCCGATAAGACAACTCCAAAGGGGAAACTCAATTCATTACAAGAGAAGAGGGGGAGGAGAAACATAAGATCCAACTATAATAGCAAAGCTCGTGATACATCAAGATCATGCCAAATCAAGAACACGAGAGAGAGAGAGAGAGAGAGAGAGAGATCAAACACATAGCTACTGGTACATACCCTCAGCCCCGAGGGAGAACTACTCCCTCCTCGTCATGGAGAGCACCAGGATGATGAAGATGGCCACCGGAGAGGGATTCCCCCTCCGGCAGGGTGCCGGAACGGGTCTAGATTGGCTTTCGGTGGCTATGGAGGCTTCTGGCGGCGGAACTCCCGATCTATTATGCTCACGGGTGTTTTTAGGGTATATTGAGATATATAGGCGGAAGAAGTACGCCAGGGGGGCCACGAGGGTGGAGGGCGCGCCCAGGGGGGTGGGCGCGCCCCCCTGCCTCGTGACCTCCTCACAGATCCCCCGACGTGCACTCCAAGTCTTCTGGGCTTCTTTCCTTCCAAAAATGAGTTCTGTGGAGTTTCAGGTCAATTGGACTCCGTTTGGTTTTCCTTTTCTTCGAAACACTAAAACAGGGTAAAAACAGAAACTGGCACTGGGCTCTGGGTTAATAGGTTAGTCCCAAAAATGATATAAAAGTGTATAATAAAGCCCATAAACATTCAAAACAGTAGATAATATAGCATGGAGCAATCAAAAATTATAGATACGTTGGAGACGTATCAGAGACTCAAAATAAAAATTGCGTAAAGTAAATAGAAAGGCCCTTCGCAGAAGGAAGTAGGGATTTGTAGAGGTGCCAGAGCTCAAAGCGAAAAAGATAGAGATAAAACATTTTGGGTGGCATGCTTTTCCTGTCAACGAAAACGATCGAGTAGTTCCCAATATTTTCCATGCTAGATATATCATAGGCAATTCCCAAACAAAAATTAAAGTTTTTTCCTTTTTCCACCATACTTTCTCATTCCATGACTAACTATATCCATGGGTGCCGTCCATACCAACACTTTCCAAGGAATTTATTATTTGACAACATAAAGTAAATTCATTTTTTGTTTCAGGACTGGGCATCCCTAATACCTTTGTCGTACTCTCGTGCAATGACAAGTGAATAAACACTCATCTTGAGAATAACACATCTAGCACGGAAAAATATCAGCCACCCCTACTGTTTTATGAGCGGTACAAGCACACAAAAAGGAAATTTATTTTGAAAATTAGAGATGGCACATACAAATTTGCTTAGAACGGCATGGAAACACCGCATATAGGTAGCTATATGGTGGACTCATATGGCAAAACTGGGTTTAAGAATTTTGGATGCATAAGTAGTATTTCTACTTAGTACAAATGAAGGCTAGCAAATATATTGAGAAGCAACCAACCAAGAAACGAAAATTCACATAAACGAGCATTGACCATAATTAACACCGAATAATGCACCACAAGTAGGATGTAATTTCATTGCATAACTATTGACTTTCATGCTTGCATAGGGAATCACAAACCTTAACACCAATATTCTTACTAAAGCATAATTACTCACCAACATGACTCACATATCACTATCATCATATCTCAAAACTATTACAAAGAATCAAGTTTATTTTGTCCAATGATCTTCATGAAAGTTTTTATTATATCTTTCTTGGATCTCAATCACTTTTGGACTAATTTCATATATTGCAATTGCTTTGGACAGGCTCAAACAAATTTAAGTGACGAACATTAGCATAAAAAAATTTCATCTCTCAAAATAATATAAGTGAAGCGTGAGAGATTTCAACAAACTACTCCAAAAAGATATAAGTGAAGATCAAGCGAGTAGTTATGTAAATGGGTGGCTATTTGAGGACTCTCTCTTATTTAAAAAAATTCAGATCTAAGTATTTTATTCAAACAGCAAACAAAACAAGATAAAATGGCATTCCAAGCATAGCACATCTCATGTGAAGAAGCAAAAACTTAGGCTCAACCGATACTAACCGATAATTGTTGATGAAGAAAGGTGGGATGCCTACCGGGGTATCCCTAGCTTAGATGCTTGAGACTTCTTGAAATATTATCTTGGGATTCCCAAGCTTGAGATTTTGTGTCTCCTTAAATCCTTTTATATGACGGTTTCCCTAAATCTTAAAACTTCATCCACGCAAAACTCAACAAGAACTCGTGAGATAAGTTAGTATAAATCAATGCAATAACCTTATCATTCTCAAATGTAGCTGATACGTCCATTTTGCATCATGCTTTTATATCGATATTTATTGCATTATGGGCTGTTATTTCACATTACGTCACAATACTTATGGCTATTCTCTCTTATTTTACAAGGTTTACATAAGGAGGGAGAATGCCGGCAGCTAGAATTCTGGGCTGGAAAAGGAGCAAATATTAGAGACCTATTCTGCACAACTCCAAAAGTCCTAAAACTCCACGGAATACCTTATAATAAATAATGAAAAATCCTCGCCAAAGATGAAGACCAGGGGGACCACACCCTTCCCACGAGGGTGGGGGGCGCCCCCCTACCTCGTGGGCCCCTTGGTGGCTCTCCAATGACCATCTTCTCCTATATGAAGTCTTTCGTCGAGAAAAAAATAAGGGGCAACCTTTCGGGACGAAACTCCGCCGCCATGAGGCGGAACCTTGTCGGATCCAATCTAGAGCTATGGCAGAGTTGTTCTGCCAGGGAAACTTCCCTCCCGGAGGGGGAAATCATCGCCATCGTCATCACCAACGCTCCTCTCATCGGGAGAGGGCAATCTCCATCAACATCTTCATCAGCACCATCTCATCTCAAAACCCTAGTTCATCTCTTGTATCCAATTCTTGTCTCCAAGTCCGGGATTGGTGCTAGTAGGTTGCTAGTAGTGTTAATTACTCCTTGTAGTTGATGCTAGTTGGTTTAATTGGTGGAAGATTATATGTTCAGATCCTTTATGCATATTATTACCCCTCTGATTATGAATATGAATATGCTTTGTGAGTAGTTACGTTTGTTCCTGAGAACAAGGGAGAAGTCTTGCTATTAGTGGTCATGTGAATTTGGTATTCATTCGATATTTTGATGAGACGTATGTTGTCTAGCCTCTAGTGGTGTTATGTGAACGTCGACTACATAACACTTCACCATTATTTGGGCCTAGAGGAAGGCATTGGGAAGTAATAAGTAGATGATGGGTTGCTAGAGTGACAGAAGCTTAAACCCTAGTTTATGCATTGCTTCGTAAGGGGCTGATTTGGATCCATATGTTTCATGCTATGGTTAGGTTTACCTTAATACTTTTGTTGTAGTTGCGGATGCTTACAATAGAGGTTATTCAAAAGTGGGATGCTTGTTCAAGTAAGAACAACACCCAAGCACCGGTCCACCCACATGTCAAATTATCAAAGTACCGAACGTGAATCATATGAATGTGATGAAAACTAGCTTGACGATATTCCCATGTGTCCTCGGGAGCGCTTTTCCTTATATAAGAGTTTGTCCAGGCTTGTCCTTTGCTACAAAAAGGATTGGGCCACCTTGCTGCACTTTATTTACTTTTGTTACTTGTTGCTTATCACAAATTATCTTACCACAAAACTATCTGTTACCACTTATTTCAGTACTTGCAGAGAATACCTTGCTGAAAACCGCTTATCATTTCCTTCTGCTCCTCGTTGGGTTCGACACTCTTACTTATCGAAAGGACTACGATAGATCCCCTATACATGTGGGTCATCAAGACTCTTTTCTGGCACCGTTGCCGGGGAGTGAAGCGCCTTTGGTAGGTGGAATTTGGTTAGGAAAAATTTATATAGTGTGCTGAAATTTACTGTCACTTGTTACTATGGAAAGTAATCCTTTGAGGGGCTTGTTCGGGGTATCTTCACCCCGACCAGTAGAGCAAAGAGTTGCTCCTCAACCTACTGAACCTATTGAAAATGAATATGAAAATGAAATTCCTTATGAGTATCCTTCGGGTATGATAGAAAAACTGCTAGCTAATCCTTTTATAGGAGATGGAACAAAGCATCTTGATGAACACCTAATATATGTGGATGAAGTTTGTGGATTAGTTAAGCTTGCAGGTATACCCGATGATGTTGCTAAGAAGAAGGTCTTCCCTTTATCTTCGAAGGGAGACGCATTGATATGGTATAGGCTATGTGATGATACGAGATCATGGAACTATAGAAGATTGAAATTGGAATTTCATCAAAAGTATTACCCTATGCATCTTGTTCATCGTGATCGCAATTATATATATAATTTTTGGCCTCGCGAAGGAGAAAGCATCGCTCAAGCTTGGGGGAGGCTTAAATCAATGTTATATTCATGCCCCAATCATGAGCTCCCAAGAGAAACAATTCTTCAAAAAAATTATGCTCGGCTTTCTGAAAATAATCGCACCATGCTCGATACTTCTTGTGCTGGCTCTTTTATGATGAAGTCTATTGGATTTAGATGGGATTTATTGGATAGAATTAAACGCAACTCTGAAGATTGGGACCTCGACAATGGTAAGGAGTCAGATATGACACCTAGTTTTGATTGTGTTAAATCTTTTATGAATACCGATATTTTCCGTAAGTTTAGCACTAAATATGGACTTGATTCTGAGATAGTAGCTTCTTTCTGTGAATCTTTTGCTACTTATGTTGATCTCCCTAAGGAGAAGTGGTTTAAATATCATCCCCCCGTAGAAATAAAAGTAGTTGCACCTATTAAAGTTGAAGAAAAGACTATTACTTATAATGATCCTATTGTTCCTACTTCTTATGTTGAGAAACCACCTTTCCCTGTTAGGATAAAGGATCATGCTAAAGCTTCAACGGTGGTTCGTAAAAGCAATATTAAAACATATACACCTCCTGAGCAAGTTAAAGTAGAACCTAATGTTGCTATTGTTAAAGATCTCTTATCTGATAATATTGATGGGCATGTTATTCAGTTCTGCGGTGAAACTACTAGAATTGCTAAACCTTGTGCTAAAGATAAACATAGACCTATGGTAGGCGTGCATGTTATTTCTGTTAAAATAGGAGATCATTGTTATCATGGCTTATGTGATATGGGTGCTAGTGCTAGTGTTATACCTTATGACTTGTATAAAGAAATCAAGCATGAAATTGCACCTGCTGAGTTAGAAGATATTGATGTCACAATTAAACTTGCTAATAGAGATACTATTTCAGCAGTGGGAATTGTTAGAGATGTTGAAGTCTTGTGCGGGAAAACTAAATATCCTGCTGATTTTCTTGTTCTTAGTTCCCCACGAGATAGTTTTTGTCCCATTATATTTGGTAGACCCTTCTTGAACACTGTTAATGCTAAGATAGACTGCGAAAAGAATGTTGTTACTATTGGCTTGGATGATATGACTCATGAATTTAATTTCTCTAAATTTAGTAAGCAACACCGTGAAGAAGAATTGCCTAGTAAGGATGAAATTATTGGTCTTGCTTCTATTGTCGTACCTCCTAGTGATCCTTTAGAACAATATTTGCTAGACCATGAGAATGATATGTTTATGAATGAAAGAAGGGAAATAGATGAAGTATTCTTTAAACAGGAACCTATGCTGAAACACAATTTGCCTGTTGAAATCCTAGGGGATCCTCCTCCACCTAAGGGTGATCCCATGTTTGAGCTTAAACCGTTGCCTGATAATATTAAATATGCTTATCTTGATGAAAAGAAGATATATCCTGTTATTATTAGTGCTAACCTTTCAGAGCATGAAGAAGAAAGATTATTGAAAACTCTGAAGAAGCACCGTGCTGCTATTGGATATACTCTTGATAATCTTAAGGGCATTAGTCCCACTCTATGTCAACATAAAATAAATTTGGAAGCAGATGCCAAACCAGTTCGTGATCCTCAACGACGTCTGAATCCTAAAATGAAAGAAGTGGTAAGAAAAGAAATACTAAAGCTTCTTGAGGCAGGTATAATTTATGCCGTTGCTGATAGTCAGTGGGTAAGTCCTGTTCATTGTGTCCCTAAGAAGGGAGGTATTATTGTTGTTCCTAATGATAAAGGTGAATTGATTCCATAAAGAATTATTACAGGATATAGGATGGTAATTGATTTCCGCAAATTAAATAAGGCTACTAAGAAAGATCATTACCCCTTACCTTTTATCAATCAAATGCTAGAAAGATTATGCAAACATACACATTACTGCTTTCTAGATGGTTATTCTGGTTTCTCTCAAATACCTGTGTCGGCTAAAGATCAATCAAAGACTACTTTTACATGCCCTTTTGGTACTTTTGCTTATAGATGTATGCCTTTTGGTTTATGTAATGCACCTGCTACCTTTCAAAGATGCATGATGGCTATATTCTCTGACTTTTGTGAAAAGATTTGTGAGGTTTTCATGGACGACTTTTCTGTCTATGGATCTTCTTTTGATGATTGCTTGAGCAATCTTGATCGAGTTTTGCAGAGATGTGAAGAAACTAATCTTGTCTTGAATTGGGAAAAGTGCCACTTTATGGTTAATGAAGGTATTGTCTTGGGGCATAAATTTTCTGAAAGAGGTATTGAAGTTGATAAAGCCAAGGTTGATGCTATTGAAAATATGCCATGTCCCAAGGACATCAAAGGTATAAGAAGTTTCCCTGGTCACGCCGGATTTTATAGGAGGTTCATTAAGGACTTCTCAAAAATTTCTCGGCCTCTGACCAATTTATTACAAAAAGATATACCATTTGTCTTTGATGATGATTGTGTAGAAGCATTTGAAATACTTAAGAAAGCATTAGTCTCTGCACCTATTGTTCAGCCACCTGACTGGAATTTACCCTTTGAAATTATGAGTGATGTTAGCGATTATGCTGTAGGTGTTGTTCTAGGGCAAAGAGTTGATAAGAAATTAAATGTTATCCATTATGCTAGTAAGACTCTAGACAATGCTCAAAGAAATTATGCTACTACCGAAAAAGAACTTTTAGCAGTTGTATTTGCTTGTGATAAGTTCAGACCTTATATTGTTGGTTCTAAAGTAACTATCCACACTGATCATGCTGCTATTAAATATCTTATGGAGAAGAAAGATGCTAAACCTAGACTTATTAGATGGGTTCTTTTGCTACAAGAATTTGATTTGCATATTGTTGATAGAAAAGGAGCTGAGAACCCCGTTGCAGACAACTTGTCTAGGATAGAGAATGTTCTTGATGACCCACTACCTATTAATGATGACTTTCCTGATGAATAATTAAATGTTATAAGTACTTCTCGTAGTACTCCATGGTATGCTGATTATGCTAATTATATTGTTGCTAAGTTTATACCACCTAGCTTGACATACCAGCAAAAGGAAAAGTTTTTCTATGATTTGAGACATTACTTTTGGGATGACCCACATCTTTATAAAGAAGGAGTAGATGGTGTTATTAGACGTTGTGTACCTGAGCATGAACAGGAACAGATCCTACGCAAGTGCCATTTCGAAACTTATGGAGGACACCACGCGGGAGATAGAACTGCACATAAGGTATTGCAATCAGGTTTTTATTGGCCTACTCTCTTCAAGGATGCCCGTAAGTTTGTGCTATCTTGTGATGAATGTCAAAGAATTGGTAATATTAGTAGACGTCAAGAAATGCCTATGAATTATTCACTTGTTATTGAACTGTTTGATGTTTGGGGCTTTGATTATATGGGACCTTTTCCTGCCTCTAATGGATATACACATATTTTAGTTGCTGTTGATTACGTTACTAAGTGGGTAGAAGCTATTCCAACTAGTAGTGCTGATCATAACACTTCTATTAAAATGCTTAAAGAAGTTATTTTTCCGAGGTTTGGAGTCCCTAGATATTTAATGACTGATGGTGGTTCACATTTTATTCATGGTGCTTTCTGTAAAATGCTTGCTAAATATGACGTCAATCATAGAATTGCATCTCTGTATCACCCATAGTCTAGTGGTCAAGTAGAATTGAGTAATAGAGAACTCAAATTAATTTTGCAAAAGACTGTCAATAGATCTAGAAAGAATTGGTCCAAGAAACTTGATGATGCATTATGGGCCTATAGAACTGCATATAAAAATCCTATGGGTATGTCTCCGTATAAAATGGTATATGGAAAAGCATGTCACTTACCTCTCGAACTAGAACATAAGGCTTATTGGGCTATTAAAGAGCTCAATTATGATTTCAAACTTGCCAGAGAAAAGAGGTTATTTGATATTATCTCACTTGATGAATGGAGAACCCAAGCTTATGAAAATGCCAAGTTGTTTAAAGAAAAGGTTAAAACATGGCATGACAAAAGGATACAAAAGCGTGAGTTTAATGTAGGTGATTATGTATTGCTATACAACTCTCGTTTGAGATTTTTTGCAGGGAAACTTCTCTCTAAATGGGAAGGCCCCTATGTTATCGAGGAGGTCTATTGTTTTGGTGCCATAAAAATCAACAACTTCGAAGGCACAAATCCGAAGGTGGTAAACGGTCAAAGAATTAAACACTATATCTCAGGTAATCCCATAAATGTTGAAACCAATATTATAGAAACCGTAACCCTGGAGGAATACATAAGGGACACTTTCCAGAACGTTTCAGACTCCGAAAAGGAATAGGTATGTGGTACGGTAAGTAAACCGACTCCAAAACAATTTTTAAGGCAATATTTATCCGTTTTGGAATATTTAGAAAAATAGAAAATTAAGTAGCAGACCAGGAAGGACACAAGGGCCCCACGAGGGTGGAGGGCGCGCCCCCCTACCTCGTGAGCACCTCGTGTGCCTTCCGGACTCCGTTTTCTTGCACGATACGTATTTTGGTCGGTAAAAATTCATTATATAATCTCCCGGGGGTTTTGACTCCCATATCACGCAAAAATCTCCTGTTTTTGTTTCGAGCTGTTTTTCTGACAGATCTAGATTATCATGACGTCCTCAAGTGCTTCCAAGGACAAGTTCTTTGAGAAGGTCATCAACCCTTACCTCGTGGAGGTGCTACGACACCCTCAAACCATTGAGATGTGTGATGGGTTGCTGCACATCCGCGATGCTGAGGGACCAAAGGGAACCGGAAGCATGGAGACGAGGCTCGAAGCAATGGAGCAACAAGTTTTCAAGTGCCAGGGGATGGTGGAGCGTGGAATCAACGCTAGCCACACGATGCTCGCGGAGTTCACTAACAACTACAAGCCGGATGCCAAGAACACCGAGGAGGCCATCTTCAAGCTATATGAGAAGATCGAGCACCTCCAAGCCCAAATCTATGACCTGCAAAACCAAAACTGTGAGTATGAATATAGATTCAAAACAATGAGTTTGGCTGCAGATTCGAGGATTCCGGAGACTCGATCATCCTTCTATGATGGTGAACCTATGCCTTGGAAGATGGATGACAAGCCTGCATCATCAAAAACACCTCCACCTTCTTCACCAACCAAGGAGATATAATAAAATGGGTATGGTCACTCCCCTTGGCAACTGCCAAGCTTGGGGGAGGTGCCTCGGTATCGTATCACAATCACAACTCCTATCTTTACCGTTTTCCTTAATTTGATCCTATTAGTAGTATTTTGATCTAGTAGAATAAAGTTTATGGCATGATCTAGTTGTGAGTTTTGCTTTATTATCCTTCTATGTAATCGAGTTCGTGAGCTATATAATAAAGATTAGTGTTGAGTCAAGGGCTTGATTTTCTTGCTATGATCTTGGGTGAATAAAAGAAAAGAGAAAAAGAATAAAAAGAAACAAAAGTCCATATTGATCTTATTAATACTCCTCCATTCCACAATGTAGTGCTTCCTCTATCCACGTGTTTCAATTTTGACCGTAAATTTAACTACCAAGACCGATTGTGGCGGGAGCAAAAATTATATCAGTGAATTCGTATTCGAAAGAAGTTTTCAATTATATAATTTTTTCTCCCGCCGCAGTTGGTCTCGTTGGTTAAATTTATGGTCAAAGTTGGACCTCGGGAAGCGCGGGCGCACTATATTTTGGAATGGAGGGAGTAGTAATGACTTCACATAGAAAGAGTGTGATGATTAAAAGTTGTTGGGAGTTGGCAGACATAGCTTTGGTCATCGTTGCAATTAATAGGAAGTAATAAGGAAAGAGAGGTTTCACATATAAATATACTATTATTGACATCTTTTATGATTGGGAGCACTCATCAAAATATGACATGCTAAAGAGTTGATGTTGGACAAGGAAGACAACGTAATGGGTTATGTTCTCTTATATCTGAGATAAAGTATGTTGTCATGGATCATCCAACATGTTGAGCTTGCCTTTCCCCCTCATGCTAGCCAAATTCTCAGCACCAAGTAGAGATACTACTTGTGCTTCCAAATACCCTTAAACCAGTTTCGCCATGAGAGTCCACCATATCTACCTATGGATTGAATAAGATCCTTCAAGTAAGTTGTCATCGGTGCAAAGCAACAAAAATTGCTCTCTAAATATGTATGATTGATTGGTGTGGGAGAAATAAGCTTTATACGATCTTGTGATGTGGAAGTAATAAAAGTGATAGACTGCATAATAAAGGTTCATATCACAAGGGGCAATATAAAGTGACGTTCTTTCGCATTAAGATTTTGTGCATCCAACCATAAAAGCGCATGGCAACCTCTGCTTCCGTCTGCGAAGGGCCTATCTTTTATTATTATCTTCTACCTTATGCAAGAGTCATGGTGATCTTCACCTTTCCTTTCTACATTTTATCCTTTGGCAAGCACAGTGTGTTGGAAAGATCCTGATAGATATATCTAATTGGATGTAGGGGGGGCATGAGTTATTATTGTTGACATTACCCTCGAGGTAAAAGGTTGTGGGGCGAAACTATAAACCCCTATATTTCTCTGTGTCCGATTAAAACTCCGTAACCACAAGTATTGCGCAAGTGTTAGCAATTATGAAGGACTAGATGATAGTTGAGTATGTGGACTTGCTTTTTAGCTCTGACATAGACTCTTTCTGATGTTATGATAAATTGCAATTGTTTCAATGACTGAGGTTATAGTTTGTTGGTTCTCAATAAGGTTTCTGATTCATACTTTTGCATTGTGAATAGATCATCACTTGAACATAAGTAATCATATGACAATATCTATGTATGTTGCTATTATGAGAATAATCATGATGCCCTCATGTCCGTATTTTATTTTTATCGACGCCTCTACCTCTAAACATGGGGACATATTTATTGTTATCGGCTTTCGCTTGAGGACAAGCGAGGTCTAAGCTTGGGGGGGTTGATATGTCCATTTTGCATCATGCTTTTATATCGATATTTATTGCATTATGGGCTGTTATTTCACATTATGTCACAATACTTATGGCTATTCTCTCTTATTTTACAAGGTTTACATAAGGAGGGAGAATGCCGGCAGCTAGAATTCTGGGTTGGAAAAGGAGCAAATATTAGAGACCTATTCCGCACAACTCCAAAAGTCCTAAAACTCCACGGAATACCTTATAATAAATAATGAAAAATCCTCGCCAAAGATGAAGACCAGGGGGCCCACACCCTTCCCACGAGGGTGGGGGGCGCCCCCCTAGGGTGCGCCCCCTACCTCGTGGACCCCCTGGTGGCTCTCCGATGACCATCTTCTCCTATATGAAGTCTTTCGTCGAGAAAAAAATAAGGGGCAACCTTTCGGGACGAAACTCCGCCGCCACGAGGTGGAACCTTGGCGGATCCAACCTAGAGCTTCGACAGAGCTGTTCTGCCGGGGAAACTTCCCTCCCAGAGGGGGAAATCATCGCCGTCGTCATCACCAACGCTCCTCTCATCGGGAGAGGGCAATCTCCATCAACATCTTCATCAGCACCATCTCATCTCAAAACCCTAGTTCATCTCTTGTATCCAATTCTTGTCCAGGATTGGTGCTAGTAGGTTGCTAGTAGTGTTAATTACTCCTTGTAGTTGATGCTAGTTGGTTTAATTGGTGGAAGATCATATGTTCAGATCCTATATACATATTAATACCCCTATGATTATGAACATGTTTATGCTTTGTGAGTAGTTACGTTTTTTCCTGAGGACAAGGGAGAAGTCTTGCTATTGGTAGTCATGTGAATTTGGTATTCGTTCGATATTTTGATGAGATGTATGTTGTCTAGCCTCTAGTGGTGTTATGTGAACGTCGACTACATAATATTTCACCATTATTTGGGCCTAGAGGAAGGCATTGGGAAGTAATAAGTAGATGATGGGTTGCTAGAGTGACAGAAGCTTAAACCCTAGTTTATGTGTTGCTTCGTAAGGGGCTGATTTGGATCCATATGTTTCATGCTATGGTTAGGTTTACCTTAATACTTTTGTTGTAGTTGGAGATGCTTGCAATAGAGGTTAATCATAAGTGGGATGCTTGTTCAAGTAAGAACAGCACCCAAGCACCGGTCAACCCACATGTCAAATTATCGAAGTACCGAACGCGAATGATATGAACGTGATGAAAACTAGCTTGACGATATTCCCATGTGTCCTCGGGAGCGCTTTTCCTTATATAAGAGTTTGTCCAGGCTTGTCCTTTGCTACAAAAAGGATTGGGCCACCTTGCTGCACTTTATTTACTTTTGTTACTTGTTGCTTATCACAAATTATCTTATCACAAAACTATCTGTTACCACTTATTTCAGTACTTGTAGAGAATACCTTGCTGAAAACCGCTTATCATTTCCTTCTGCTCCTCGTTGGGTTCGACACTCTTACTTATTGAAAGGACTACAATAGATCCCCTATACTTGTGGGTCATCAGTAGAAAATCATTAAAATTATTATTTAACATCGCATACTAAATGCCTCTACATATTTAATAGTCCTATCCTCAAATAGAATCATTAAACAAGCAAACATATGCAAACAATGCAAACATAACAGCAATCTGTCTAAACATGACAGTCTGTAAACTATGCAAGAGTATTCATACTTCTTTAACTCCAAAAATTCTGAAAATTTAACACACTGTAGAAAATTTATCATAGTAAACTTTGCAAAACATTTTAACATTTTATCACATTATGACACTTTTGGGGAATTTTTGCAACACTGATAAACTTTCTGCTTTCAAACAGCAACATGTAGACTTGCAAAATAAGCATGGTAAAGGCTATACTTGACATTTTTATTGAAATAAAAGATGCAAAACATTATTTTAAATAACAGCAAGCAAATCCTAGCAAAATAAAAAATGATGCTCCAAGCAAAACACATATCATGTGACGAATGAAAATATAGCTCCAAGTGAGGTCACCGATAATGTTGAAGACGAAAGAGGGGATGCCTTCCGGGGCATCCCCAAGCTTAGGAGCTTGGATCTTCCTTGAATATTACATTGGGGTGACTTGGGCATCCCCAAGCTTAGGGTCTTGTCAGTCCTTATTCTCCTCATATTGATATCTCACCCAAAACTTGAAAACTTCAATCACACAAAACTTAATGGAACTTCGTGAGATAGGTTGGTATGATAAAGACAAATCATCCACTTTGATACTGTCAAAGAAAAGATTCATAGTTGTTATCACACAATGCCTACTGTAGCATATCATTTCTACAATTTATATTGATCAATATAAGCCATAGAAACTAGAAAATAAGCGAACTATGCATTGAAAACAGAATCTGTCAAAAACAAAAGAGTCTGTAATGATCTAGACAACAACCATACTTCTGCTACTCCAAAATCTAAAAATTTAGGAAAACATAGGTAATTTGTATATCTATCACCTATAAAAAATTCAGATCAAAAGAACATTCTAGGAATTTTTAAAATTCCTGGACTGAACACAAAAGTTTTTGTTTTTGCACAGAATCAAGTCAACTTGGCACTTTATTGAAACAAAAGCTATAAAACATGATTAATACAATAGCCTAATCATGTGAACCAACAAAAATAGTAGGGATAAATGTTGGGTTGTCTCCCAACAAGCACTTTTCTTTAATGCCTTTTAGCTAGGCATGATGATTTCAATGATGCTCGCATAAAAGATACTAATTGAAACACAAAGAGAGCATTATGAAGCATATGACTAGCACATTTAAGCCTAACCCACTTCCTATGCATAGGGCTTTTGTGATCAAACAACTTATGGGAACAAGAATCAACTAGCATAGGAAGGCAAAACAAGTGCAACTTCAAAACTTTCAACATATAGAGAGGAAACTTGATATTATTGAGAAGCCTACAAGCATATGTTCCTCTCTCATAATAATTTTCAGTAGCATCATGAATGAATTCAACAATATAAATATCACATAAGGCATTCTTTTCATGATCTACAAGCACAAAAATTTTATTACTCTCCACATAAGCAAATTTATTCTCATGAATAGTAGTGGGAGCAAACTCAACAAAAATGACTATCATGAGATTGAAAATTAAAATCATGATGAAAAGTTTCATGGTTATCATTATTATTTATAGCATACATGTCATCACCATAATCATCATAGATGGGAGGCATGCTTTCATCATAATAAATTTTCTCATCAAAACTTGGGGGACTAAAAATATCATCTTCATCAAATATAGCATCCCCAAGCTTATGGCTTTGCATATCGTTAGCATCATGGATATTCAAAGAGTTCATACCAACAACATTGCAATCATGCTCATCATTCAAAGATTTTTTGTCAAACATTTTATAGAATTCTTCTCCTATCAATTGAGCACAATTTTCCTTTCCATCATTTTCATGAAAGACATTATAAAGATGAATAATATGATGCAACCTCAATTCCATTTTTTTGTAGTTTTATTTTATAAACCAAACTAGTGATAAAACAAGATTCAATTGCAAGATCTAAGGATATACCTTCAAGCACTTATTTCCCCGGCAACGGCGCCAGAAAAGAGCTTGATGTCTACTACGCAACTTTATTCATGTAGACACGTGTCGGGCCTCCAAGCGCAAAGTTTTGTAGGACAGTAGCAATTTTCCCTCAAGTGGATGACCTAAGGTTTATCAATCCGTGGGAGGCGTAGGATGAAGATGGTCTCTCTCAAACAACCCTGAAACCAAATAACAAAGAGTTTCTTGTGTCCCCAACACACCAAATATAATGGAAAATTGTAAAGGTGCACTATTTTGGTGAAGAGATGGTGATAAAAGTGTAGTAACGATAGTAGATATTGATTTTTGTAATAGTAACAATAAAAACAGCAAGGTAGCAATTGATAAAATGGATCACAAACGGTATTGCAATTCTTGAAAATGAGGCCTAGGGTCCGTACTTTCACTAGTGCAATCTCTCAACAATGATAATCTAATTGGATCATATAACCATCCCTCAACGTGCGATGAAGAATCACTCCAAAGTTCTTATCTAGCGGAGAACAGAAGAAGAAATTGTTTGTAGGGTACGAAACCACCTCAAAGTTATTCTTTCTGTTCGATCTATTCAAGAGTTCATACTAAAATAACACAAAGTTATTCTTTCCGTTCAATCTATCCTAGAGTTCATACTAAAGTAACACCATATGATATGCATCAACCAACTCTAATGTCACCTAGACTCTCCAATGTCACCACAAGTATCCATGAGTTAATTATACAATACGCATCAAACAATTTCAGATTCATAATACTCAGTCCAACACAAAGAACCTCAAAGAGTTCCCCAAGATTTCTACCGGAGAAACAAAGACGAGAATGTGCATCAACCCGTATGCATAGATTACCCCAATGCCACCTCGGGAATTTGCGACTTGAGTGCCAAAACATATATCAAATGATTCAATATAATACCCCATTGTCACCACGGGTATTCATATGCAAGACATATATCAAGTGCTCTCAAATCCACAAAAATATTCAATCCAATAAAATGAAATCTCAAAGGTAAAACTCAATTCATCACAAGATAGAGAAGGGAAAACACCATATGATCTGACTATATTAACAAAGCCCGCGATACATCAAGATCGTGACATCTCAAGAACACGAGAGAGAGAGAGAGAGATTAACCACATAGCTACTGGTACAAACCCTCAGAGGGTGTACTACTCCCTCCTCATCATGGTGGCCTCCGGGATGATGAAGATGGCCACCGGTGATGATTTCCCCCTCCAGCGGAGTGCCAGAACGGGGTCTAGATTGGTTTTTCATGGCTATAGAGGCTTGCGGCGGTGGAATTCTGATCTATGGTTACCCTGAGGATTTTTGGCAATTTATAGGGTGAAGAGGCGGTGCGGTAGGTTGTGACACCCCAAGACCGACGCTCCAGAAGACTTCCATATTTTTTCATGACCTCCATGTGTTTCATTTGTGCTTGCTCTATTTATTTTTGCATTGCATCATGTCATTTAATTTTGTAAAACTCAACTAAATAAATTGTATGGGTCTTTGATCCATTTAAATCGAGGGAAATTCACTTGGTGAAATTCTCTTTAAAACATATCCTGCCAATTATATTAGGGAGCTATAATGAATATTCCATTAATTTGGAATTGACCATAACACACTTGCAAAACAAGTTCCATGCCTTTTCTATCTCAATTTTCTTGACCTCAAACTTTTCCCATAAATCCTTTCATCACTTTCCCGTGCTCCACCAAAATTCTGAACATTTTTGGACTCTCCAAAAATGTTTTCCTAATTCAAACTTATTTGAATCACATTCAAATATGTTCTAATGCAATCCGTCCAAGCTGTGCCAAATGTATTTTTCTTGGGTCAATCTCAATTTTATGAGTATGGAAAAATTAATCCGCTGCCCAAATTCTATCTCTACCTTCCTTTCTTCTTCCTTTTCTTGTGTCATTTTCCAGATTTTGGTAAAAGAATAAGAAGGAGAGCAGCAGCAGCTCGGCCTACTCCCAGCAGCCGGCCCACCTCTCCTAAAGCCCATCAGCCAGGCGGCCCATCTTGCTTCATGGCCTGCTAGGCCCAGTCGCACCTCACCTCTCTCCCGAACCCTAGCTACCCCGATCCCCTCTCTCTCGATCTCACCATCTCCCTCCCGCAACGCCGCCTCCCTCCTCTCGTTCTCTTTCCCCTCGTGTCTGATCCACATCTCTCTCCCTCTCCTCGCTCGCGCACAGGGCCGCAGCTCCCCGCGCCCGTGCTCCAGCGCCGTCATACATACAGGGAGGAGCGAGAGCTCCTCGCGCTTGATCCCCATGGCTGCCTCGCGCGAGTCCCACCTGCGCCTCGCCTCGTCCCCGTCCCTCCAGTGCTACCGTCGCCATGGCCTCTCCGAGCTCTGCCCGCGTCGAAAGCCTCAAGCCGCCTTCATCCCCACGCCGTGAGACCTCCCCATCGCCAGCATCACTGCCCTACCACACCTGAGCTCCTCCACGACCACCGCATCCCCCGCTCGCGCCCGGCCGGTCCTCTGCATCGCCAGCTGCTGACGCCGTACAGTTCGGGTCGTCCCCGACCCCGCGGCCCTGGCCTACATCCTCGTGTCGAACCTCCATGACGCCGCCACCCCTAAGCTCCGCCACAGGCCTCCATCGATCCACCCATCCATCCATGCCCGCAGCAGCGCCCCCAACGCCTCCTCGTCCCCGCACAGCCCGCGAGGCACTGGCCTCCTCTACTTCGCGCCTCCCGAGCAGCGTCCAAGAGCCCGAGCTCCATCTTCTACGCCGCGTTGGAGAAAGAGGAGCTTGCTGCTCGAGCATGCACCAAGAACCATGGCGCCCTCCCGAGCACCTCCAGTGCGTGCCTTCACTCATCCTCGTCGGCCATCCATGGGAAGTTTTGGCATGGCCATGGCCGAGACCCCACGAGCATTTTGTTGCCTCGGTGCACCTCTGTTCCTGGAGTTTTGGACCGTCAAGACTTGTTGCCCAGACATGAACCCCCACAAGACGTTTCAGGGATCACCAAGTACCTCTACCGACGGCCCCGAACATCTATGGACGTGTACGACTACCGTTGCCCGAAGTACCGTGGGTCACAAGCGCCGCGAACGACTACCGTCGCCGAAGTCCGCAAGTACAACTACTTCCACAACGCGTCGTGTACGACTACCGTCGCTTGGGTTTGACAAGACACCGAGTACCACTATGTTTGCCATGTACATCTAC
Organism: Triticum urartu; assembly: GCF_003073215.2. Taxonomy (NCBI): domain Eukaryota; kingdom Viridiplantae; phylum Streptophyta; class Magnoliopsida; order Poales; family Poaceae; genus Triticum; species Triticum urartu. The sequence continues at coordinate 249,085,893 of NC_053022.1, read as the reverse complement.
ACCAAGACCGGACCGACAAGTGCCTTGAGAACGTCTGTACCTCTTCCGTCGTCGAGGACCGAAAGTACCACTACGTCCCATCGAACCCGTCCGCCTCGAAACGCTCGCTTCGAAGGTATAACCGCCGAGACGACCGCCCGCGAATGAATGCATGTGTGATGTATGAGATGCCCGTGTTTTGCTCCGTGTTCAAGCGGTCGCTTACACGTTCCTCCTCATTGCCATGCCATCGACCCGTGGGAACTCGGTAATCAGGATCACCCCATCATCTTGCATGACACGCTCACGCCAAATTTCCTTTTGCACCGGCATCTCCATGAGCTACTGGAACCAATATGTTGTCGTGGCATCATTTTCGGATTCGTTGTCGTGGCACCCCTTTCGTTTCCTCCACGACGCCTAATGCTTCATAACATGCTCATGTAACTTTTTCATAAAAATTGTATAAAAACTTGCACATGTCATCCGCATCATGATAACAACATTTAAAATGTTTAAAATTGTTGTTTGCTTTAAATTGCTAAATGCATATGGGGATTTACCAAAATTGTTGTTTGATGTTTCTGGCCTCATTTAAAATTTCCTAAAATGTGTAGTTTACTTATGCTTCCCTCTTGCCATGTTTAACAACATTTAATATTGTTGAGTTCCTAACCGGGAGTGAACTAATTAATCGAATGTGGTATTTCGTCAACATGTATCATGTTACATGTTGAGCTCCACTTAACTTGTAGTTTTGTTTGTGCATTTTACCATGCCACGCCTCATTAAACCGGACATGCATCATGCCATGTTTATGCTTGTGTGTTTACCATGTTGTTTGCTTCTTTCTGGTGTTGCTTCTTCGTGTTAGTTCCGGTAACGTTGCATTTGTGAGAATCCGTTCGACCACGTCCATTTGTCTTCTTCATGGACTCGTTCTTCTTCCTTGCGGGATCTCAGGCAAGATGACCATACCCTCGAAATCACTTCTATCTTTGCTTGCTAGTTGTTCGTTCTATAGCTATGTCGCGCTACCTACCACTTGTTATAACATGCCTCCCATATTGCCATGCCAAGCCTCTAACTCACCTTCCTAGCAAAACGTTGTTTGGCTATGTTACCGCTTTTGCTCAACCCCTCTTATAGCGTTGCTAGTTGCAGGTGAAGTTGAAGTTTGTTCCATGTTGGAACATGGATATGTTGGGATATCACAATATATCTTATTTAATTAATGCATCTATATAGTTGGTAAAGGGTGGAAGGCTCGGCCTTATGCCTGGTGTTTTGTTCCACTCTTGCCACCCTAGTTTCCGTCATACCGGTGTTATGTTCCTTGATTTTGCGTTCCTTACGCGGTTGGGTGTTATGGGAACCCCTTGACAGTTCACTTTGAATAAAAGTCCTCCAGCAAGGCCCAACCTTGGTTTTACATTTGCCACCTAAGCCCTTTTTCCTTGGGTTCTGCAGACTCAAGGGTCATCTTTATTTTAACCCCCGGGCCAGTGCTCCTCTGAGTGTTGGTCCAAAATAGAGCCACTTGCGGTGCCGCCCCTAGGCAACTTGGGGTATCTTCGGTTGTCGTACGTATTGTTCATCCGGTGTGCCTTGAGAACGAGATACGTGCGAATCCTATCGGGATTTGTTGGCACATCGGGCGGCTTTGCTGGTCTTGTTTTACCATTGTCGAAATGTCTTGTAACCGGGATTCCGAGACTGATCGGGTCTTTTCGAGAGAAGGAATATCCTTCGTTGACCGTGAGAGCTTGTGATGGGCTAAGTTGGGACACCCCTGTAGGGTATAAACTTTCGAGAGCCGTGCCCGCGGTTATGTGGCAGATGGGAATTTGTTAATATCCAGTTGTAGAGAACTTGACACTTGACTTAATTAAAATATATCAACCGTGTGTGTGGCCGTGATGGTCTCTTCTCGGTGGAGTCCGGGAAGTGAACACGATATTGTGTTATGCTTGAACGTAAGTAGTTTCAAGATCACTTCTTGATCACTTCTAGCTTCTCGACCATCGTGTTGCTTCTCTTCTCGCTCTTATTTGCGTATGTTATCCACCATTTATGCTTAGTGATTGCTGCAGCTCCACCTCATTACCTTACCCTACCCATAAGCTTAAATAGTCTTGATCTCGCGGGTGTGAGATTGTTGAGTCCTCGTGATTCACGGATACTTCCAAACAGTTGCAGGTGCCGACGATACCAGTGCATGTGACGCAACCGAGCTCTAGTGGGAGCTCGATGAAGATCTTGGTCGTTGTGTTGTGTCTTTTTTGGATGATCAGTAGTGGTGCCCAGTTGGGAAGATCGGGGATCTAGCATTTGGGGTTGTCTTCTTTTATTTTTGGTCCCATAGTCGGACCTTGATTGTACTCTGGTTGATGTATGTTTAACTTATTATCTGTGTGAAGTGGTGATTGTAAGCCAACTCTTTATCCCTTTCGTATTCAGTACATGGGATTGTGTGAAGATTACCCCTCTTGTGACAAAACCACCATGCGGTTATGCCTCTAAGTCGTGCCTCGACACGTGGGAGATATAGCCGCATCATGGGCGTTACATGGGCCATCGAGGGAGGCACAACCCCCTGGGCGCGCCTGGGCTCTTGGGAGCACCCAGGTGGGTTGTGCCCACCTCGGGCCTCCCCCCGGTACCTTTTTAGCCCATCCTGGGTCTTCTGGTCCAAAAAAATTCTCCAAAATTTTTCGCTGCGTTTGGACTCCGTTTGATATTGATATCCCACGAAGTAAAAAAAACAAGCAAAAATAGCAACTAGCACTGGGCACTATTTTAATAGGTTAGTCCCAAAAAATAATATAAAGTTGCTATAAAATGATTGTAAAACATCCAAGAATGATAATATAACAGCATGGAACAAGCAAAAATTATAGATACATTGGAGAGGTATCACACACCCCCTCATATATCTCTACCACCAGCTCTTGTCCATCTTCCCAGTAGATGCACTTCAATTTCACCCCATTTCGTCTCTTTATGTATAGAATGCTATCAACAAATTGATACTTGCTTGACTTGCAGGCAACTTTCTCAGCTTCTTCTTATTCATCGGGAAGTTGACCTGTTTGAAGGTAATGGACTATCTGTTGTGCCCATGCCAAAGCCTGTGGCTCAATGGCAAGGACTATAGGCATATCTTCCACTGCAGGAGAGCTCATCTCAATGGCAAGGGCCCTAGGCCCTACCAGAGCTTGCTTCTCATCGGGAAGCGTCAAGTTATCTCTAGCAACTTCCTTTCCGGTGGCTATAGGAAGCTCTGCCGGAAAGTACTTGCTAGAATTCAACTTTCTTATCTTGCTTGGCCTCATCGACGGTGAAACTGAGGGTTGATTCAAAAGGAATACAAAGTTACTAGTACCACAACAATTTCTTTGCGGCACACTTCGATAGGTCGTCGACAATGTTGTTCTCGGTACGAGGAACATGCGCTGCTTGCAGACCAACAAAGTGCACTTCCAACTTCCTCAATTCGTCTACATAAGCCTCCATCAATGGGCTCTGGTAATCCTTGTTCACTTGCTTCAACACTAACTGTGAGTCACCTCTGATGATGAACTTTCTGATACCAAGGTTGATTGCGATGCATAGTCTGGCAAGTAATCCTTCATACTCAGCAGTGTTGTTGGTGGCCTGCTCCTGGGGAAACTTCATTTGAACCACACACTTGAGATGATCTCTGGTGGGTGCGACAAGCAGCACTCCAGCACTGGCACCCTGGAGCGAAAAAGCACCATCAAAGTACATGATGCAATATTGGGGCGCTTCCTTGCCTGGGAGCGAGGTCTCTGGTACTTCTTCGTCTGGAGTTAGTGTCCATTCCACAATGAACTCTGCCAAGGCTCTACTTTGGATTGTTGATGTACTTTAAAACTTCAAATCAAAGGTTGACAGCTCCAAATGCCCACTCCACTATCCTGCCAGTGGCTTCTGGATTCTCAAGATGCGCTGTAGCAGAAAGCGAGTGATGACGGTGATCTGATGTGCTTGGAAGTAGTGGCGCAACTTCCTTGAGGCCATGAGGAGGCCAAAGAGCAACTTCTACATACCAGAGGACCTTGATCTAGCCCCCTGGAGAAGGGAACTGGCAAAGTAAACTGACGCTGCACCTTCTTCTTCTTCAAAGCTTGATGTTCTGTCTCAATTGCCTACGCTGGACTTGGGTTGTTGGCACCTGACCTTGCCGGAGAAGATTCCAGAGTGTCGGCTTGAGGCTCTGCAGTTGCGGTGTCTTGATCTTCTGCTTCCCTCTCGGCCATTAATGCAGTGTTGACCACTTGATTGGTTGCCGCTGAGTACATCAGTAATGGCTCTTGTGGTATTGGCGCAACTAGTACCGGCGGAGAGGAGATGTACTCCTTCAAGTCTTGGAGCGCAACCCCCGCTTTAGGGGTCCACTGCATTGGACCTACCTTTTTCAAGATTTTGAAAAATAACAAGGCACGCTCAGCTAACTTGGAGTGAACCTGCTTAGATTTGCTACGCAACCGGCAAGATGCCTCACGTCCTGGACGTGCTTTGATGCCTTCAACTACTCAATCGCCTTGATCTTGTCGGGGTTGGATTCAACTCCATGTTGACATACAAAGAACCCGAGAAGCTTGCCGGACGGGACGCCAAACACACACTTTTCAGGGTTGAGCTTCAAGTTGATCCTGCGCAAGTTTGCAAATGTCTCTTCTAAGTCTTGGATCAGTGAATCCTTGTGCCTAGTTTTGACCACTATGTCATCCATATAGGCTTCCACATTTCTGTGTAGCTGAGAACCAAAACCAATTTGCATAGCTCTTGCAAATGTCACCCCGACACTCTTCAATCCGAAAGGCATGCGTACAAAACAATGCGTACCACATGGAGATGAATGTCGTCTTATCCTCATCTTCCTCGGCCATGAAGATCTCATGATAACCAGAGTAGGCATCAAGAAAAGAGAGCGGGTCGTAGCTGGCGGTGGATTCCACAATTTGATCAATCTGCGGCAAGGGGAAGGAGTCCTTTGGGCACACTTTGTTTATATTAGTGAGGTCAATACAAAGCCTCCACTTCTCATTTGCCTTGCGAACGACCACGGGATTTGCCAACCAAGTTGGGTGCAGCACTCCTCTGACCAAGCCTACTGCATCTAGTTTTTGGATTTCTTGGGCAATGAATTCTTGCCGCTCCAAAGCCTGCTGCCTAACGTTCTGCTTGACCCCTTGAAACGTCCCCGTTTCTTTGAGATCTCCGTCAGGGTTTTTGTAGCCTCCTGATCACATAGGGGGGGATCAGGTTCAAGCTGGCACCACCATCAACCAACAATTTCGTTACCTCGAGGTTGTGAATTCTTGGAGAAACCAACAAAGGCAAACACCCGCCATAGTGGTGCGGCCAGGGTGGTCCTTGGTGTCAAAAACGATGGGCGTGTCGAACCACTTGAGCGACTTATGTGCCTCTACTATTGGTTCGGCCGCATTGATCTCATGCGCCCACTACTTGAGCCAACGGTGAGAGGAGTGCAAAGATGCACCTCTGTCAAATGCACATGGCCTCCACAGCCTTTTGGAACTCCTGTCCTACGGATTCCTCATCCTCATCGTCACCGTCATCCTCACCCTCCATCTTCTCACGACCGCGAGCAGGCTTCTCCTTCTACTGCTGGCCCTTGGCACGACGACCCCCGCGACCACTAAGGTTCTTGTTGCCATACCCACCAGCACCATCTTGGCCCTTCTCCTTGTCATGCTTCTCATACTCTTGCTTTTGCTTTTTGACAAGCTACTCCACTTGCCGGCAGTCATTGAGATCACAACCCTTGGTGCGGTGGATCCTGCAGTATGGCTTGCCGGAGCCCTCCATCTTCTCGCATGCCGCAACCTCCCGACAATCAGCGCAATACCGCAAAGGCAAGGCAGTGATGGCAATCGAGAGTTTCGACAACTCAGATGCCGCTAAGAAGCCCAAGACTGACAACCCCGACAAGGAGGGTGCCCTAGGCCTTGTTTCTAAGCATTGCAATACCGCTTGTGCCCCATTTTATCACTTGCTACCTTGCTATTTTTATATTTTCAGATTACAAAAACATATATCTACTATTCATACTACACTTGTATCACCATCTCTTCGCCGAACTAGTGCACCTATACAATTTACCATTGTATCGGGTGTGTTGGGGACACAAGAGATTTCTTGTATTTGATTGCAGGGTTGTTTGACAGAGACCGTCTTCATCATACGCCTCCCAAGGATTGATAAACCTATGGTCATCCACTTGAGGGAAAATTTCTACTATCCTACAAAACTCTGCGCTTAGAGGCCCAACATGAGTCTACAAGAATAAGTTATGAAGTAGACATCAAAGGGAATTTAATTCGTTGTGAGTTGATAATGATCCTACGGCAAAAGGCGTCTCTCCTTCTGTGCCATCGGCCTGGCCGAGCCCATCGTCTTGGCACGTCCATGAGATGGGTGTCAATAAAGTTTTACCTTTATGCAACATGCTGACACGCATCCTCGTGATCCTCCCCAAGCCGCATGTCCGCTCGACACCTAATCTTGACAAGCCATCAGCTGGTCGATGAGGTGGAGCGGTCGAAAAGCGAGAAGGGGGTACTTCCCGGTAAGGAGCTTGTCGGGTCTTGGCTTGCTGGTGCGGAGCTTGCCGGCAACTGGAATCTTGTCCTCCATTACTAACTTAGTACTTCTCGATACCTGTCGGGAGGCCTTCTTCACGGCCTTGTATATTGGTATCTTGTCTGCAGTAGTCCTCCGGCAAGCCCTACCGTCGGGAAGGCTACAACTGCCTCTGCACGAGTTAGGGTACTAAGGCACCCAGGTTTTAGTCCATCGATAGTAAAGTTTCATCGTGTTTGAACTTCATTTGGTATTGATTTTCTGAAAAGCCAAAAAACAAGCAAAAGTAACAACTGGCACTGGGCACTGAGTTAACGGGTTAGTTCCAAAAAATGGTATAAAATTGCATATAAAATATCTGAAAGCACAAGTGCTCCCTAGGTGGTTTTGATAATTGATGACAACATATCTCTTGTTGGACTAACACTTCTATCTAGCATATTTCAGATAAGTTCAACAATGGAGTGGCATGGACTAAAGGTTGTGGGAACTCCTTCAAGATTGCTAAGGACAAGGGATTGGCTAAAGCTTCAAGCTCAAGACTCTTCCATTTTTAACATTTTAGTGATCCAAGATCACATTGAGTCCATAGGAAAAGCCAATACTATTAAGGAGGGATGAGGTGTTGCTTAATGAGCCTCTTGCTTCATGTGCTTAAGTGATATGCTCCAAAAACCCTCAACTACTTTCCCCATATCCACATATGACCTAAACTCTAAGCCAAACTCGGTCCTACCGATTCTTCCTATCCGGCGCCACCGAGTTTCACTTGTCATTAGCCACTGCCAAACCCTAGCAATTCGGTTCTACCGATAAGGATCTCGGTCCACCGAGATGGGGTTGCAAACTCTCTGTTTACCCTTGCATAACTTTTCGGTCCCACCGAAAGATGTGATCGGTCCCACCGAGATTGCAATGTAAACTCAGTGTTTCCCCTTTGTAACTTTTCGGTCTCACCGAGTTCCACTCGGTCTCACCGAAAGAGCAAATCGGTCCCACCAAGTTTGCCTGACCAACTCTCTGTTAGCTAATTACCAAATTCGGTCTCACCGAGTTTGTGTAATCGGTCTCACCGAGACTTACGTTATGCCCAAACCCTAACCGAATCGGTCCTACCGAGTTGCATGTCAGTCCCACACTGAAATTCCTAACGGCCACTAGGTTTACTATTTCGGTCAGACCGAGTTTATTGATTCGGTCCCACCGAGATTGGAAAACTGTGTAACGGTTGGATTTTGTGTGGAGGCTATATATACCCCTCCACCTCTTTCTCATTCAGTGAGAGAGCCATCAGAACACACACATCATTCCAACTCATATGTTCTGAAGAGAGAACCACCTACTCATGTGTTGAGACCAAGACATTCCATTCCTACCATATGAATCTTGATCTCTAGCCTTCCCAAGTTGCTTTCCACTCAAATCTTCTTTCCACCAAATCCAAATCCTATGAGAGAGAGTTGAGTGTTGGGGAGACTATCATTTGAAGCACAAGAGCAAGGAGTTCATTACCTACACACCATTTGTTACTTCTTGGAGAGTGGTGTCTCCTAGATTGGCTAGGTGTCACTTGGGAGCCTCCGTCAAGATTGTGGAGTTGAACCAAGGAGTTTGTAAGGGCAAGGAGATCGCCTACTTCGTGAAGATCTACCACTAGTGAGGCAAGTCCTTCGTGGGCTATGGCCATGGTGGGATAGACAAGGTTGCTTCTTCGTGGACCCTTTGTGGGTGGTTGCTTATTCGTGGACCCTTTGTGGGTGGAGCCCTTCGTGGACTCGCGCAACCGTTGCCCTTGGGTGGAGCCCTGTGTGGACTCGCGCAACCGTTAGCCTTCGTGGGTTGAAGTCTCCATCAACGTGGATGTAGGATAGCACCACCTATCCGAACCACGGGAAAAACATCTGTGTCTCCAATTGCGTTTGATCTCTCCAGACCCTTCCCTTTACATTCTTGCAAGTTGCATGCTTTACATTCCGCTGCTCATATACTCTTTGCATGCTTGCTTGATATGTATTGTGTGTGTTGTAATTGTGCCTAAACTCCACTTAGACCAAAAAAGATTGAAAATTGCAACTTTAGCACCTAGTGTCTAATCACCCCCCCTTTAGACACATCTACTTCTAGATCCTACAAGTGGTATCAGAGCTTTGGTCTCCATTGCCTTGGTTTAATCACCATTAGAGGAAGATGGATGTGTCTACTCTAGGGAGTCTTAGACATAGAGTGCCTATTCTTGATGGAAAGTATTTTCATGAGTGGAAAAATGAGATGCTTGTAATCTTCAATCAATATCATTTGAACAAGTATATTGCTAGCCCTTGTGCACCTCATATTGATCCCTTGCATCCTACCCTAGATGAAGATATTGACATGATTCACAATCTTAGAACTATTGAGCTCATCATTAGAGGATTGCCCAAAGATTTGATTGCTAGTTTGCCTATTCAAAATTGCGCCTATACTATATGGAAATTTCTTGAGGAACGGTTTCCCAATCACTCCTTGAAAACTTTGGATGAAATTCTCCATAAATCTATTGCCTTGAGTAAGATGAACTCTAGTGATCCTAGTTTTGGTAAATGTCTTCTTGAACTTGCCAATCTTAAGCATGCTAAAGGAAATGTTGGAATCATTAATGACATCATACTCAAAGCTATAAGAATTCATAATAATAACCACTTTGATCATTTATCTAATGAATTACCCTCTCTAGGAAATGATGAGTCACAAGATCATGATGAACATGAATATTATGATGATGATGACAGTGACTCCGATCTTGATGATGCAATGAGACATTTTGGTCTTATGGCAAATCTTCGGGGATATGAATCAGGAGGAAAGGAATGGGTTCTTGATAGTGGATGCACTGATCATATGACCGGAGATGAAGAGATGTTCCGTGAGCTTGCTGAAAACAACGGCCCTCGAAAATATGTCACCTTTGGTGATAATTCAAAGGGTAAAGTGGTTGGCCTTGGTAAGGTGGCCATCTCACATGATAGTTCCATTCAAAATGTCATGCTCGTTGAATCTCTTGGCTATAACTTGCTTTCAGTATCTAGACTTGCTGATTTCGGTTTGAACGTCCTATTTACTGAGGTAGATTGCCAAGTATTTCGTTGAGACAATCATAAAATGGTCTTTACGGGTATGCGTAGAGGTGATCTTTACATTGTCGATTTCTCTAAAAAGGCACAACCTAAAACTTGCTTTGTTGCTAAATCCTCAAAAGGCTGGTTGTGGCATAGACGACTAGGTCACGTTGGCATGAGAAACCTTGACAAGCTTATTAAAGGAAATCATATCCTTGGAGTTAACGATGTCATATTTGATAAGGATAGACTTTGCAGTGCTTGTCAAGCAGGTAAACAGGTTGGAGGAAGACATCCCGTGAAGAACATCATGACCACAAGGAGGCCACTCGAGCTGCTTCACATGGATCTTTTTGGTCCCAATGCTTACAAGAGTCTCGGTGGAAATTCTTTTGGTCTAGTTATAGTTGATGATTTTTCAAGATTTACGTGGGTGTTCTTTCTTAATGACAAATCGCAGGTCTAGAAGATCTTCAGAAACTTCGCTAGGAAAGCCCAAAATCAGTTTGATGTGAAGATCAAGAAGGTTCGGAGTGACAACGGAACGGAGTTCAAGAACGCAAATGTGGACACCTTTCTTGACGAATAAGGGATTTCACACGAGTTCTCGGCTACATACACACCTCAACAAAATGGAGTTGTTGAGAGGAAGAACCGGACGCTCATCGAAATGGCAAGAACAATGCTTGATGAATACAAGACGCCAAAGCACTTTTGGGAAGAAGCGCTTGAGACAGCTTGTCACGCAACAAATCGCTTATATCTTCACAAGCTACTCGGCAAGACGGCATACGAGCTCCTCACTGGTAACAAGCCTCAAGTTGGATACTTTTGAGTATTCGGCTCAAAGTGCTACATTCTTGATAATCATCGTCGTTCAAAGTTTGCTCCTAAATCTCATGAAGGTTTTCTACTTGGTTATGGATCAAACTCTCACACTTACCGTGTCTACAAAAATTTCACCCGAAAGGTTGAAGAGACGGTAGATGTGAAGTTTGATGAATCTAATGGCTCGCAAGTAGAGCAATTGCCAATTGATGTAGGAGACAAAGACCCCTCAGAAGCAATTCAAGACTTGTCTATTGGCAAAATTCGTCCAACGGAGGTGAAGGAGAGTACTTCATCCGTCCAAGTGGAAGCTTCTACTTCACGACAAGGTGAACCAAGAATCGACACGGAAGCATCCACAAGTGGGCCACACCAAGATGAACAAAACGAGGAAGTACGTCAAGATGAACATCAACAACCTCCTTCTCCACCACGACAAGAGAACGACGACGTCAACAATGAAGAAGGCCAAGAAGAAGAACAAGATGAAGAAGATGCTCAACAAAGACCCAAGCAAAAGCTCTCACGAGTTCGAGCAAGAATTGCCAAAGATCATCTCGTCGAGCAAATCCTCAATGATATACAAACCGGGAGAGTCACTCGCTCAAAAACTCGTTTAGCTAACTTTTGTGAAAACTATTCATTCATCTCTAGCATTGAACCAATGAAGGTTGAAGAAGCATTGGAAGATCCGGATTGGATAAACGCTATGCATGAAGAGCTACATAATTTCGAGAGAAACCAAGTTTGGACATTGGTTGAGAAGCCCGACAACAACCACAACATCATTGGTACCAAATGGGTGTTCCGCAATAAGCAAGATGAAGATGGACAAGTGGTTCGCAACAAAGCACGTCTCGTCGCCCAAGGATACACACAAGTCAAAGGTATGGACTATGGTGAGACATATGCTCCCGTTGCTAGACTTGAGTCCATTCGCATCTTACTTGCCTATGCTAATCACCATAATATCACCTTGTACCAAATGGACATTAAAAGTGCTTTTCTAAATGGAGAAATAGAGGAGGAAGTTTATGTCAAACAACCTCCCGGCTTTGTCAATCCTAAGAAACCAAATCATGTTTACAAACTTCACAAAGCTCTTTATGGTCTTAAACAAGCTCCTAGAGCATGGTATAAATGCTTGACCAAGTTCCTTACTACTAGTGGTTTTGAAATTGGTAAAATTGATTCTACTCTTTTTACTAAAAGGGTTAATGGAGAACTATTTGTATGCCAAATTTATGTTGATGACATCATATTTGGTTCAACTAACCCTCTCTTTAGTGAAAAGTTTGGAAAGCTAATGTCAGAGAAGTTTGAGATGTCTATGATGAGTGAACTCAAATTCTTTCTCGGGTTGCAAATCAAGCAAACTAAGGAAGGTACATTTGTCTCTCAAACAAAGTACACCAAGGACTTATTCAAGAAGTTCAATATGCAAGAATGCAAAGGTATGTCTACACCCATGCCTACTAGTGGACATAATGATTTGACCAAAGATGGTGAACCTGTTGATCAAAAGGTTTATCGCTCTATGATTGGTTCATTGTTATACCTATGTGCTTCACGTCCCGATATTATGCTAAGTGTGTGCATGTGTGCACGATATCAAGCTGCTCCTAAAGATTGTCATCTTAAGGCTGTGAAAAGGATAGTGAGATATTTAATCCATACACCAAATTTTGGCATGGTATCCTAAGAGGTCTTCTTTTGATCTTGTTGGCTATTCCGACTCAGATTATGCCGGAGACAAGGTTGATAGAAAGTCCACTTTGGGTACTTGTCAATTTCTTGGTAGATCTCTTGTGTCTTGGTCTTCCAAGAAACAAAACTCGGTATCCTTATCCACCGCCGAAGCGGAATACATTGCCGCTGGTTCATGTTGCGCTCAATTACTTTGGATGACCCAAACTCTTAAAGATTATGGGATTTATGTGAGACATGTTCCACTGCTTTGTGACAATGAAAGTGCTATCAAAATTGGTCATAATCCAGTACAACATTCTCGAACTAAGCATATTGAAGTTCGTCATCATTTCATTCGAGATCATGTTGCTAAGGGTGACATCAATCTTAAGCATGTTCGCACCGATAAGCAATTAGCGGATATATTCACTAAACCGCTTGATGAGAAAGTGTTTTGCAGGTTGAGAGGAGAATTGAACATCATTGATGCCTCGAACTTGGAGTAGAAACTCCATTGGATACATGCAAGACATGAGCTTATGACTAATCCATGATATATCTCTTATGATAACTATCTTATGTCTTGGATATATTTGCACCTTGCATGTTGTCTAACCCATGTAGGTGCTTGGTTGAATCTAATTCCATGAGATTGCGACTCACTCATATCTTGAGCAATCTCTACATCACCAAGACTCTACACAATAGTGGTTGAAGACAAGGAAGCACAAAACCATTCAAACATATCCTTTGACAAATTCTATGTTAAGCTTCATGATTGTCATTTTTGGATACACAAGTGCTCTTCCTTGCAAGAACTAACCCATGTAGGTAGATGAACTCAAACTCCAAGTGGTGCTCCCAACTCTTGATGAACTACATCAACCTTGAGCACCCACACAAGTTCAACTACATGAGCAAGAACCACATCACCACCCAAGGTATGTCATTCCATCTTAGAGAAGCTTTACTCCAAGACATGAGTCAAAGCAACTCAACAAGATGTGAATACATCAAGATGCTTAAACGAAAAATGGTAACCCCATTTTGAGCTTAAACGATGAGTATGACCTATGATCAAGTGTCCTCACTTGACTCCTAAGTCTATATACTCTAACATAGGTGACTATGTCACCGCCCAATTCTAGATGAAGTTCTCTTGTGTCCTTTTCTGAGTTATTGCATTTGTTCCTTGCATATGTGTTTCCTTCTCTCTCAAGCAAAACAAAAAAAACTTCATCTAGAAACTTTCACTCTTTTCTTTTTGTTCTTGTTCTGCATATTTCTGCATCAAATTCCTTGCAAATCCATCAGCTAATTCATTGCAAATCTTTGTGAGATCTTACTTGACTAGTGAGCTGAGGTGACAAGTGTTTTTCTCTGTGTAAACTCGGTTTCACCGACTTGCAAATTTCGGTCCAACCGAATCTTTTCGGTACCACCGAAATGTGCCACTCGGTGCCACCGACTTTGCAATCAGAAAAACAGTTTGCCACTTGTTCTACATTTCTTATGATCCAGCTCCACTCAATGAATCTTGTCCTCCACAAGCATCACAATTTTATTCTCTGCTTTGTGCTGAATCTCAAGGACCAAACCCATTCGACGGATTCCAGGAAAAACCTTCTTGGAGATTGATGTCAAAGGGGGAGAGAGAGATCACATTAAAGCTTGTAGGAAAGAGAGATCACACCAAGAGAGAAAAAGTATTAAGGGGGAGAGAAAGTCTCAAGGATCCCAGATGTTGTTAAGGGGGAGAGAGAGGTCTCCAGGGAGAGAAAAATACTCAAGGATCCCACATGCTTGATGTTCAAGAGGAGAGATGCCACATGTCTTTTTGGGGGAAAGACATGTTCATATGAACTCATTTGAATCAAGTTCTATTCAGCTCTGATTTTCTGTTTCCTATCTTCTCCCAATATCCCATGTAAGATTCAGGGGGAGCAAGACACCTAAGGGAAAAGAAATCAGCCAAATTCATTGCATATCTTTATTCTTGGGGACATGTTGAATCCAATGTTATCACTCTCTACATGTCATCCCAGTCTTGGCATTCTTGTGGTTTCTTTTGTTTGCTCTGGCTAGTGGACGTACCTGTGTTATCTAACCTTGTTTGCAGGTTCATTCCATCCTAAGCCAACTCGAGACCACAAGGTAAGTATATGCATCAAAATCATGAGTATGAGGAGTTCTTGCTTATGTACATACTGTTTGCAAGAAGGACTCATGAGCATGAAGGTATTTTCCTTAATAATCTTTTGCTCTGATGCATATGGCCAAGATACATGTAACACATTGCCTACTCTTTCAAGATTATGCTCTCACATGCCTCTATATTTCATATTTACATGAGTGCATACATGTAGGGGGAGCCTATGCCTGCTACATGTTCTTCCAAAGCTTTACTTGCTGTTTTGTATATCTTTATCTAAAGCTTTGATGTATGTTGCCATCAATTACCAAAAAGGGGGAGATTGAAAGCACAAGTGCTCCCTAGGTGGTTTTGATAATTGATCACAACATATCTCTTGTTGGACTAACACTTCTATCTAGCATGTTTCAGATAAGTTCAACAATGGAGTGGCATGGACTAAAGGTTGTGGGAACTCCTTCAAGATGCTAAGGACAAGGGATTGGCTAAAGCTTCAAGCTCAAGACTCTTCACTTTTACATTTTAGTGATCCAAGATCACATTGAGTCCATAGGAAAAGCCAATACTATTAAGGAGGGATGAGGTGTTGCTTAATGAGCCTCTTGCTTCATGTGCTTAGTGATATGCTCCAAAAACCCTCAACTACTTTCCCATATCCACATATGACCTAAACTCTAAGCCAAACTCGGTCCTACCGATTCTTCCTATCCGGCGCCACCGAGTTTCACTTGTCATTAGCCACTGCCAAACCCTAGCAATTCGGTTCTACCGATAAGGATCTCGGTCCCACCGAGATGGGGTTGCAAACTCTCTGTTTCCCTTTCGTAACTTTTCGGTCCCACCGAAAGAGTGAATCGGTCCCACCGAGATTGCAATGTAAACTCAGTGTTTCCCCTTTGTAACTTTTCGGTCTCACCGAGTTCCACTCGGTCTCACCGAAAGAGCAAATCGGTCCCACCGAGTTTGCCTGACCAACTCTCTGGTTAGCTAATTACCAAATTCGGTCTCATCGAGTTTGTGTAATCGGTCTCACCGAGATTACGTTATGCCCAAACCCTAACCGAATCGGTCCTACCGAGTTGCATGTCAGTCCCACCGAAATTCCTAACGGCCACTAGGTTTACTATTTCGGTCAGACCGAGTTTATTGATTCGGTCCCACCGAGATTGGAAAACTGTGTAACGGTTGGATTTTGTGTGGAGGCTATATATACCCCTCCACCTCTTTCTCATTCAGTGAGAGAGCCATCAGAACACACACATCATTCCAACTCATATGTTCTAAGAGAGAACTACCTACTCATGTGTTGAGACCAAGACATTCCATTCCTACCATATGAATCTTGATCTCTAGCCTTCCCAAGTTGCTTTCCACTCAAATCTTCTTTCCACCAAATCCAAATCCTATGAGAGAGAGTTGAGTGTTGGGGAGACTATCATTTGAAGCACAAGAGCAAGGAGTTCATTACCTACACACCATTTGTTACTTCTTGGAGAGTGGTGTCTCCTAGATTGGCTAGGTGTCACTTGGGAGCCTCCGTCAAGATTGTGGAGTTGAACCAAGGAGTTTGTAAGGGCAAGGAGATCGCCTACTTCGTGAAGATCTACCGCTAGTGAGGCAAGTCCTTCGTGGGCGATGGCCATGGTGGGATAGACAAGGTTGCTTCTTCGTGGACCCTTTGTGGGTGGTTGCTTCTTCGTGGACCCTTCGTGGGTGGAGCCCTTCGTGGACTCGCGCAACCGTTGCCCTTGGGTGGAGCCCTGTGTGGACTCGCGCAACCGTTAGCCTTCGTGGGTTGAAGTCTCCATCAACGTGGATGTAGGATAGCACCACCTATCCGAACCACGGGAAAAACATCCGTGTCTCCAATTGCGTTTGATCTCTCCAAACCCTTCCCTTTACATTCTTGCAAGTTGCATGCTTCACATTCCGCTGCTCATATACTCTTTGCATGCTTGCTTGATATGTATTGTGTGTGTTGTAATTGTGCCTAAACTCCACTTAGACCGAAAAAGATTAAAAATTGCAACTTTAGCACCTAGTGTCTAATCACCCCCCCTTTAGACACATCTACTTCTAGATCCTACAATATCCAAGATTGGTAATATAATAGCATGAAACAATAAAAAAATATAGATACGTTGGAGACGTATCAGCATCCCGAAGCTTAATTCCTTCTCGTCCTCGAGTAGGTAAATGATAAAAACAGAATTTTTGATGTTGAATGCTACCTAGCATGTTTATCATGTAATTTCTTTATGGTATAAATGAGGAGAAATGATGAAGTAACAATATCAACATAATAATATCCATGGATATAAGAAACATAATAATTACTTTTTTCAAAATATACGATGCTCAGCAAATGTTATCCATGTAAGCATGGCATGACTCCGCCTTCGCCGCATAAGTATAAATCATGAGCACCCAGATGTCAAACCAAGCAACTGGATCATACTTTTTGACGCGCTTCAGCATTTTCAACTCCACTCAATTGCCTCTACCATCTCTTCCCTGAACTTCGCTCCCTCACCATGATGCCCCCTTTTAGTTGTACACATGTATTTTCCATCAGTAATTTATCACCATCGAAGACCAAAACGTCACCTAACAAACAAGACGTTTGAGAGGACGGAGGAGGAGGAGGAATATGCAGATATAACCAACTGCATGAGGGCGTTCCAGGGAGAAGGCAATAACGATGCAAATGTGGAAAATGGAACGCGGTGAGAGAAGAGCCCACCAAGATGTTATCGTGTAAAATCTAAGAGTTCTTTTTAGACTGATAAGTACATAATGTTAATTATCCAGAAATCTTATATGGCTGATGTTCATTGAGACAGGGTGGCAGTTCAAATGTTCTTACCGGTAATTTTAGCTGTTAGGGGATGACAGTTTCTTAAGAGTAGCATGGCATTTTTTGGGATGAAAGCTCAAAACTGCCATCATCCAAGAAAATGCCATGTTGCTCGCAAGAAACTGCCATCTCACATCCAACTAAAAATGCCATCAAAACATTCACAAATGTCACGCCCTCCCGATGAACGGTCGCCACATAAGAGAGCCCTAATTATTTTGAGAAGAACGAAATGAGCCCAGACAATATAAGACTAACCCATAGTGGGAGTAACATAAGTGGTAATGTACATCACACATTTCTAGACAAAAAGATGATGTGACAAGTAATTAATGAAGAAAGATAGACATGTGGTAACATAGTATGTTTCTGACACTATGGGTAACATCACACATACTAAACAAGACAAATCTACAACCTAATAATAAAGTCTTGCATGACACCACACATATGTTACTTCCCACTATGGAGGTAGTAACATATATAGACTAGTAACATATGCATGTTACTATTCTAAGTTACTTACACTATAGGATCAAAAAACCTTTTTGTATATCATGACTACTTGCGTGATCATGCATAACATGATCACTAAGAATGAGCGTCGACAGAATTTGGATTACACCTTCTATCATCTGATGGACGTACGCGTTATGCCGATGAGGAAAAAGGAGTGAATCAGACGTTTCATGAAGGTGCACAATGAAATTAGAGATTTCGATGCGCACGATCAACTATAGAAAGATTTGATAGAGGAGTATTGGAAATGGCATGGCGAAAGAGCCGCCTAGTTTCATTGTTTGTTTGTTGTATTGTGCAATAACTTTGATGTGTTTGTGTTGCATTTGATGTTGTGGATTCAATGGATTATGTAATAATTTGATATTGTGGACATGTGAAAATTTTAAGTTGTTTTCATGATGTTTTATTTCAATTTATGGGTCTGTACACAGGCGCAGGCCGATGGCCGATTTTACATCTCCACTTTGCATCATCTATTGGAGTTGTTACATCTTCATATATATCATTTGTTGGAGTTGTCACTTTTTTAAAATATAAAATGCATTTTTTGAGATGTAAATTTTTATAATATCTGCTTTACATCTTTAAATTTGCATTATTTATTGGAGATGCTCTAACACTTCTTTTGTTTTCTACCGGGGCAGGTGGAAACGAGATCTACTCCGAGAAGAGCATCTCCAGCCGTTCGGCCCCCAGGGCGCCGAAAAAGAGCTGCCTGGGAGCGAGCCGGCGCTAGATTGGCCCCTGGGGCGACCTAGCTTGTAACACCCACGATGCGGCTATATCTCCCACGTGTCGGAGCACGACTTAGAGGCATAACCGCATTGTAGGCATGTCGCAAGAGGGGTAATCTTTACACATCCCACATACTGAATAAGAAAGGGACAAAGAGTTGGCTTACATTCGCCACTTCACACAATACATGAATATAGCATTACATCATCCAGAATCCGAAGGTCCGACTACGGAACCAAAATAAAGATAACCCCAAATGCATAAGATCCCCGATCACCCCAACTGCGCTCCACTACTGATCAACTGGAAACGAAACAACACAACGAACACGATCTTCATCGAGCTCCCACTAGAGCTCAGTTGCGTCATCCGCACGGGAATCATCGGCACCTGTAACTGTTTTGGAAGTATCTGTGAGTCACGGGGACTCAGCAATCTCACACCCTCGCGATCAAGACTATTTAAGCTTATGGGTAGGAAAAGGTAGTGAGGTGGAGCTACAGCAAGCACTAGCGTATATGGTGGCTAACTTACGCAAATGAGAGCGAGAAGAGAAGCAAAGCACAGTCGTGAACTAGAAGTGATCAAGAAGTGATCCTGAAACTACTTACGTTCAAGCATAACACAAGAACCGTGTTCACTTCCCAGACACCGCCGGAAAGAGACCATCATGGCTACACACGCGGTTGATGCATTTTAATTTAAGTTAAGTGTCGAGTTCTCTACAACCGGACATTAACAAATTCCCATCTACCCATAACCGCGGGCACGACTTTTGAAATTTCAAAACCCTGCAGGGGTGTCCCAACTTAGCCCATCACAAGCTCTCATGGTCAACGAAGGATATTCCTTCTCCCAGGAAGACCCGATCAGACTCGGAATCCTGGTTACAAGACATTTCGACAATGGTAAAACAAGACCAGCAAAGCCGCCCGATGTGCCGACAAATCCCGATAGGAGTCGCACGTATCTTGTTCTCAGGGCACACTGGATAGGTCAAGCTATGAGTAAAACCAACCCTCGAGTTGCCCCGAGGTGGCCCCGCAGGCTGCCCATTTCGGACCAACACTTAGACAAGCACTGGCCTGGGGGGTTAAAATAAAGATGACCCTTGGGTTGGCCGACCCAAGGGAAGGGTAATAGGTTGTTAGGCAAAAGTAAAACCAAGGTTGGCCCTTGCTGGAGGAGTTTTATTCAAAGCGAACTATCAAGGGGTTCCCATTATAACCCAACCGCGTAAGGAACGCAAAATCAAGGAACATAACACCGGTATGACGGAAACTATGGCGGCAAGAGTGGAACAAAACACCAGGCATAAGGCCGAGCCTTCCACCCTTTACCAAGTATATAGATGCATTAATTAAATAAGAGATATTGTGATATTCCAACAATATCCATGTTCCAAACATGGAACAAACTTCATGTTCACCTGCAACTAGCAACGCTATAAGAGGGGCTGAGCAAAAGCGGTAACATAGCCAAACAACGGTTTGCTAGGAAAGGTGGGTTAGGGGCTTGACATGGCAATATGGGAGGCATGATATAGCAAGTGGTAGGTAGCGTGGCGTAGCAACAGAGTGAGCAACTAGCAAGCAAAGATAGAAGTGATTTCGAGGGTATGGCCATCTTGCCTGAGATCCCGTAAGGAAGAAGAACGAGTCCATGAAGAAGACAAACAGACGTAGTCGAACGAATCCTCACATCTCCAGACCAGAACCGAAGCTAACGAGAGAAGCAACTCGGAAAGAAGCAAGCAACATAATAAAACAACCATCACATAAACATGGCATGATGCACAACCAAGTATGATGCATGTCCGGTTTAAAGAGGCATGGCATGGCAAAGTGCACAAACAATACTACAAATTAAATGGAGCTCAATATGCAACGAGTTGCATATTGAAGAAACACCACACAACTTATTTAGTTCTCTCTCGTTTAGGTAGTCAACAATATTAAATGTTGTTAACATGGCAAGAGGAGAAGCATAAAGAAATTATCTATTTAGGCAAGTTTAAATGAGGCCGGAACGCCAAACAACAATTTCGGTAACTCCCCATATGCATTTACCAATTTAATGCAAACAACAATTTTAACCATTTTAAATATTGTTATCATGATGCGAATGACATGCGCAAGTTTATGCTAGTCTTATGGAAAAGTTGACATGATAAGATATGAGGCATTTGTTATCGTGGCGGAAACGGAAGGGGTGCCACGACGATGAATCTGAAAATGATGCCACGGCAGCATTCCGATGATCCGGTAGCTCACGGGGATACCGGTGCAAAAGGAAGTGGGTGTGAGTGTGTCATGCAAGATGATGGGGTGATCCCTGTTGTTGGGTTCCCACGGGTGGACGCTATGGCAACGAGGAACTCGCAAAGAATAACTCAGACACGAAGCGACACACGGTTCAACTCATATATCGCAAGCATTCGGTCCACGGGCGGTCGTCTCGGGGTTATACCTTCGAAGCATGCGTTTCGGGCGGAGCGAGTTAGTAGTGGAAGTAGTCGTTCATGGGTCTTCGAGGGAAGTAGTGGTTCACATTCGTTTTCGGAGAGGTACTTGACGAATCCAAGGTTTCCGAGGGCGACGGTAGTAGAACTTGGCGAATCCGAGTTTTTCGGAGGTCGGCATCGAACTTGGTCAAATACACGATGTGGGTAGACGTTCACTCGACGGCCTTCGGCGACGGTAGTTGTACACGGGTCTTCAGCCACGGAAGTAGTCGTACACGTTTTCATAGAGGTTCGGGGTCAACGACACAGAACTTGACGTCCACGGGGTCTTCGAGGGTCGACGGTAGTGGTTCACGTTTTGTAGCCATTCGAGTCATCGGTGGAGGAACTTGTCACATCATCATGCGTAGTCCACCTTGGCGTATCCGTGTGTAGGGGTACTTGACAGGTCCGAGGTCTCCGGCCATAGTGGTACTTGCTGTTACATGTAGTCGAACTTGAGGGGCATCAACGTCATGGTACTTGGCATGCTCTCGGCCTTGACAAATATGAAACGGAATGCGGCGGTTGGTACTTGCATCCATGGGTGCTTGGTTATTTTTGCATGGTGGCCTTCGGTGGATTTGGAGGAAAACACGACGTGTGCATGATACAAACGACTCAAAACATCCACGGCCGAATGTGTTCACCGCGAGGAAGAAATGGAGGGCTGACAGGCAGCATGAAGAACGAGGCGAGGCGAAGGTCCGGTGGTGCGCCGGCAGCAGGAGACGAAGGCGAAGTGGACGACGTCGGCCTTGGCGCGAAGCAAGGAGGCGAAGCTCCTGCTCGAGCAGAGGGCTCGGGCATGGGTCTTGAGGCACCGGAGACGGGAACGGGGCCCTGCTGGCGGCGTCAGGCATGGCCAAGGCGGCGCTCGGCGGCAGCGAACTTGGAGGTGGGGCAGCGACATGGTCCTGGTGGAGCTCGCGGTAGGAGGCGCTTGGGCGTCGGGCCATGGTGATGGGGAGACGATGCAGAGGAGGGTCAGAGGCGCCGGAAGCGGACGACGGAGGGCGTGTGGAGGTGACCGACGAGCACCGGCTCGGGGAGCTCCTGCTCAAGCCCGCCCGCGGAGGGAACCACATGGCTGTACGCCTCGGGCGGTGAGGAGGCGCCATGGAGGAAGGAGGCCGACTGAGAAGCAGGAGGGCGAGGGGCGTGCGGATCCACAGTCATGACGCGGTCGGGAGGAGGACGAGGGAAGGAGAGAGACGAGGAGATCGATGGAAGCAACGCTCTGCCTCCTGGTGGCGTGAGGTGCGAAGGAGGTATCGAGAGGGAGATGTCGGGCAAGGGAGCGGTCGGCCTAGGGTTCGGGAGGGAGTGGGCCGGCTGCGGGGGAAGGATGGGCCTGGTGGGAGGCCCAAGTGGCCAGCGGCCTGGCTGGGCTCTCTCTCCCCTATATTTCTGCTCATTAATAGAAGAAAGAAAGAAGAAAGAAAGGAAATAGAGGAAAGAAAGAAAAAAAGGAGAGAAGAAAATGGATGATGGCACAAGGGTTATTTTTCCTGGACTCACAAAATTGAGCTTGACCCAAGAAAAAAGGAAAAACGCATGTGAGTGAAGTTTGGATTCAAACTCATTCAAATTAGTTCAAATGGGTTCAAAAGTAAGGGGCGTTTGGAAGGCCCCAAAAATGTTCGGATTTTTGGAGGAACCTTGGCAAAAGGGAAGAGAAATTTTTGGGCAAGGTTTTCAAGTCAAGCTTGAACTAGAAAAGACATGGGGAATATTGCAAGTGGGTTAGAATATTTATTATAGCTCCCTAACATATTGGGAGGATATGTTATATAGAGAAATCACCATGTGAGTTCCCTCAATTTAAATGGATCGAAGATCCATACGATTCATTTATAAAGTTATAAGATTACTGATATGGTGGCATGAAGACATGATGCGATGCAAGAGGTGACATGATGAAATGCAACACGCAAGCAAATGACATGGCAACGTCAGCGAATAACTGGAAGACACCTGGCGCATCGGTCTTTGGGTGTCACAACACTCCACCACTACGAGAGGATCTCGTCCCGAGATCGAGGATGGCACCGGATAGAAATGGAAGAGGAAGAGAAGAGGTAAAACTAAGTTGCTTCTTTGACAAATAAGTGAAACCAAAGAACCTTGCGAGGTTGAACAAATTGAAAGAAAGAATGCAACGAAAATGAACGAAGTTGAAAACACTCCGTTAGAAAAAAGGAACAAGGAACATTACTAGAACCTTGTAGGTTGAAAGACATAAGAAAAAAGGGTTGCAATGGACAAGAAGTACATGCAAGCACTCCAGTTGAAACGAGATGTACAAGGAACGATAAGGATCAATTACGACAATACTCCGGTTAAAACAAGATAGAGAAGGAAAAAGAATGATATGATTTGGGCAGCACTCCGACTGTAAATGGAAGGAATTGAACATGAACTTGACAAGATGAGAGGATACTTGATGAAATCGACAACACACTGCCTCCGAAACTATCGATAGAATGGCACAAGGGTTAAGAAAGATTTAAGACAACACTCCGGTTGAATGGATAAGCAAAAGAAAGAACATGATCTTCACAAAAAATGGGATGGTGGGTGAAGAGAGCAACATCACAATGCCTCCTCCGAAACGAAAGAATAGAAGTTGGATCGTTGGAAAGAAAAGAATTTAGAAGAAAATGACAACTCATGCCACAAATGAGCTTGGAAGGCACCCTTCCAAGAAGGTTATAA
This sequence comes from Triticum urartu, assembly GCF_003073215.2. Lineage (NCBI taxonomy): Eukaryota > Viridiplantae > Streptophyta > Magnoliopsida > Poales > Poaceae > Triticum > Triticum urartu. The sequence continues at coordinate 249,062,182 of NC_053022.1, read as the reverse complement.
CGGAGTTGTTGGAAAACCAACCATGAAAACAAATAAGCTTGTAGTGGGCTTATGGAAAACATCTCGAAATTATGAGGTGACAACCTGCCACTCACGGGAAAAAGATTGGATTGATATGAACAAGGAGACGAGAAACTTATCTCACCGGGAGGATAAATGAAGAACTTGGGTCATTTACATGCACCACAATAGCAACAATCCTTCGGGAAAGCTTTAGGTGAAATATAACCCAAGATAACTCCAATGAAGAGATTGAAGAACTTGGGTCATTTACATGAACGAATTGAAAATGATGGGTTTAAAATATGTCATACCAGACAATTTGTGAATCATGAAGCATGAAGGGAAATTGTCAAGAAAGACATAACACCACTTGAAAAGATAAGATAGAAAGAATTGCACTTCGGAATGCAAGATGAAGAATACTTGAGCTCCTTTGAAAAGAATCTCGATGAACACTTTGAGAAGGAATTAAATCCTTGATGAGCCGTCATGTAGAGCCTCCCTAAAGAACTCTGGTAAACAAGGATGATAGAAAGAAAGAGAAGTTGAAAACACAAGGTGAAGTCTTGCGAAGATTTAGATGGAGCTTCGTGGTGATATAATTGAGAGATCTTGGAACTCCGGAAAGAAAGATGAACAAGTGAAATCAAGAATTTTGATGAACCTCCAGAATAAGGACTTAAACACTTGGATGAAACAATAATAAGAATTACGTTATGCGAATCCCTCATCAATTTGGATTGATGACAAGCAACGGATTTGGCATACTACTTATTTTCATAGAAAAGGATTAAGATAGATATGGCGCAAACTTGGGAAGGTCTTCAACGAACCAGCGGAAGGGTTGAAACAACGAATAAATTGATATGATAAACGAAGGAAGAAAAATCTTGGAAGAACCACCGTAAGAATTGAAAAACAAATGAAGTAAAGGGATGAATCACCGGTAAGAATTTGCAAATGAACAAAGATACATGAGAGAGTTTAGATATGAGAGAACGAAGAGATCATGAACTGATTAGAGGATACTTTAATGATGCACCGGTAAGATTTGGAGAACAATAGTTGAAAGCTGAGAATGAATAAACCTGAAATGATGGCCTTCGGAGAATCAAACTGAAAAGAATCTTGAATTGCTCCGGATAGGTGAAAAGAATTCTCACAATCAAAAACAATTATGAGAGGATGACATCAAGCTAGAACCATGAATCTTTGGAAGACCGGATAAGAATTTAAGAGGAGCTCTTCTTTGGTCTTCAAAATTCGAGAATGACGACGACAAACACCACCATTAATTGTTGAGATACTCCGGGAGAATGAATAATGAAGGAGTTGAGACAACAATGAAAAGAATTTGAAAGATCTTGGAGGAAGACACATGACTGATGATAATTCATTCTTACATCAAACTTGGAAAATAATTTGAGAGTAACTCTGGGAAGATTAGAAGAGTCAGGTAAGATCCTGGGAAAAGACCTGTGGGTTAGGGCCCACTCAAAAGATACATCGTTGAACTATTTAAAAGAGAAATTGCGCTGGTAGAATTAAATGGCTTGAATGAGATAAGAACCTCAAAAGAACTTGAACAGATCGAGAATGTAACCATGAATCATCTAAGATATCTTCAGCACTCCGGAACAATTTAACAGTGAGCGGTGAAAGATTAAGAGGCGCACCGGTATGGGAAAAAACATTTGAAACGAGGAAAGGGATATGACCAACACCAAAAGCTTGAATTGAATCCACCAGAGAAGATAAAAGAAACGAAGAATGATGAACTTGAGGCTCCGTTAGGATCTTCATGAGAATCACCGGGTAAGAACATTGACGGAAAAGAATGGAGAGACTTCACATCCATAAGATGATAGTAGATTAAGAAATCTGAATCCTTGAAGAAAAAGGGGGGGGGGGGGGGAAAACAAAGACAATTTGGGACGAATGAAACAAACACCATTGAGAATACTTGGGTTGATCTTGCGGATGTCGAAAATGAACGGATCCACTTGAAGGGAAGCTCACCGGTTGAGAAGAAATTGAAATGACAAACTCGATGATCGAGAAGGATTAGTATTCACATAGGAACATGAGAATACCGCTTAGGAAAGGTATGGAATCAACACTTGACTTCGAACTCGAATACCACAATCAAAACAAAACAAAGGATTGACTTGCAGAATAAGCTGGAACAAACATATGATAGAGATTTCGTCCGAAGTTTTTGTGGTGGGGCCCACACGGGCTCGATCATACATCACCATCATGTACAAGGCAGTGCACATGACATACGAGGCGTCCCCGAGTCAGCATAGCGAAGGACTCTTTAAGACACAAGAGACCACTGTAAAACCAATCATGGATAGGCGGACCACTAGACGTCGAACCCCAATCTCATATCATGCATCTGTCGGAAAGATATCCTAGGAGCTACTTGAATTCCCACTTATAAACTCCCGAAACTTTCTGGTTATGCAATCAGGTGTTGGGGATACAAGGGAAGCATAATATCTCACCCAAAACTAGCAATTCCTACATCCAGCTGTATCCATCCTTCAACACATAACCAAGAAACCTTTGGAAATCATTTACCTCAACCTTCGAAAAGCATCCGTTATACGAGTTAAGGAAATACTCCCGAACTCCCACCCCAGTACTAGGTGGCGTCGAGGTTATCTCACCAACAACTGCATAAAAGAGATTTTCGATGTCGGCGAGCTCAGGTATTCCAGAACTACAACGATAAAATTGTGACGACAACACCTCGGAGCTCAACTCCCCGGGACACTGCCACAACCCCTAAATGTCAGGAGGCACCAAGAACAATGTTCTTGTCACAAAACCATCGGAACGATTCCAAGATACCCGAGTGATCCTAAAGAAATTTTTTTAGTGAAATTTGAGGAGAGAAGAGTCAAAACTCTACGCCAGGAGGCCTCACCAGAGCGACGAAGGGACTGAGGAGTAAAAAGATCCTACTCTCCGATATATATAATCCTATAAGACTCAAAACATTTTTCTAGACTCAACAACGCCAGCGATTCGATCAAGCAGGGGGCTCCTAAGTCGGGGAAGGCTCTGATACCAACTTGTAACACCCACGATACGGCTATATCTCCCACGTGTCGGAGCACGACTTAGAGGCATAACCGCATTGTAGGCATGTCGCAAGAGGGGTAATCTTTACACATCCCACATACTGAATAAGAAAGGGATAAAGAGTTGTCTTACATTCGCCACTTCACACAATACATGAATATAGCATTACATCATCCAGAATCCAAAGGTCCAACTACGGAACCAAAATAAAGACAACCCCAAATGCATAAGATCCCCGATCGCCCCAACTGAGCTCAACTACTGATCAACTGGAAACGAAACAACACAACGAACACGATCTTCATCGAGCTCCCACTTGAGCTCAGTTGTGTCATCTGCACGGGCATCATCGGCACTTGCAACTGTTTTGGAAGTATCTGTGAGTCACGGGGACTCAGCAATCTCACACCCTCGCAATCAAGACTATTTAAGCTTATGGGTAGGAAAAGGTAGTGAGGTGGAGCTGCAGCAAGCACTAGCATATATGGTGGCTAACTTACACAAATGAGAGCAAGAAGAGAAGCAAAGCACGGTCGTGAACTAGAAGTGATCCTGAAACTACTTACGTTCAAGCATAACACAAGAACCGTGTTCACTTCCCAGACTCCGCCGGAAAGAGACCATCACGACTACACACGCGGTTGATGCATTTTAATTTAAGTTAAGTGTCGAGTTCTCTACAACCGGACATTAACAAATTCCCATCTGCCCATAACCGCGGGCACGGCTTTCGAAAGTTCAAAACCCTGCAGGGGTGTCCCAACTTAACCCATCACAAGCTCTCATGGTCAACGAAGGATATTCCTTCTCCCAGGAAGACCCGATCAGACTCGGAATCCTGGTTACAAAACATTTCGACAATGGTAAAACAAGACCAGCAAAGCCGCCCGATGTGCCGACAAATCCCGATAGGAGTCGCATGTATCTCGTTCTCAGCGCACACCGGATAGGTCAAGCTATGAGTAAAATCAACCCTCGAGTTGCCCCGAGGTGGCCCCGCAGGCTGCCCATTTCGGACGAACACTTAGACAAGCACTGGCCCGGGGAGGTTAAAATAAAGATGACCCTTGGGTTGGCCGACCCAAGGGAAGGGTAATAGGTTGTTAGGCAAAAGTAAAACCAAGGTTGGGCCTTGCTGGAGGAGTTTTATTCAAAGCGAACTGTTAAGGGGTTCCCATTATAACCCAACTGCGTAAGGAACGCAAAATCAAGGAACATAACACCGGTATGACGGAAACTATGGCGGCAAGAGTGGAACAAAACACCAGGCATAAGGCCGAGCCTTCCACCCTTTACCAAGTATATAGATGCATTAATTAAATAAGAGATATTGTGATATCCCAACAATATCCATGTTCCAAACATGGAACAAACTTCATCTTCACCTGCAACTAGCAACGCTATAAGAGGGGCTGAGCAAAAGCGGTAACATAGCCAAACAACGGTTTGCTAGGAAAGGTGGGTTAGGGGCTTGACATGGCAATATGGGAGGCATGATATAGCAAGTGGTAGGTAGCGCGGCGTAGCAATAGAGCGAGCAACTAGCAAGCAAAGATAGAAGTGATTTCGAGGGTATGGTCATCTTGCCTGAGATCTCGCAAGGAAGAAGAACGAGTCCATGAAGAAGACAAGCAGACGTAGTCGAACGAATCCTTACAACTCCGGAACGGAACCGAAGCTAACGAGAGAAGCAACCTGGAAAGAAGCAAGCAACATAGTAAAACAACCATCACATAAACATGGCATGATGCACAACCAAGTATGATGCATGTCCGGTTTAAAGAGGCATGGCATGGCAAAGTGCACAAACAATACTACAAATTAAATGGAGCTTAATATGCAACGAGTTGCATATTGACAAAACACCACATGACTTATTTAGTTCTCTCTCGTTTAGGTACTCAACACTATTAAATGTTGTTAAACATGGCAAGAGGAGAAGCATAAAGAAATTATCTATTTAGGCAAGTGATAGAGGCAAAGGTGTCCCGATGTTTCGATGAGATGGTGGCTATCGTTTTCTGTGGGAGTCGACCTTGACGATCCGACTACGAACGTGCGAGACGTCGCGCCTTAGCAATCGCTAAACCAACTTCCGAGGGGTTATTGACCACGCCGGAGCACGATCAACCTGACCACGAGGGCCTGTTTCCTGCGAGCAAACGAAGAACAAGCAAGAAACTGAGATTGCAATCTGGATATTGCGAATATAAGATGAAAGCTTTATTGATCAAGGTGGGGTTCTGTGACGTCTTGGTCTGGTCGTTGGACACAAACGAAGTACGAGAAGTTGCAGCTATGGTGAACTTTTAATCTAAACAAAACCCAAAGTCTAAACGACGCCCTAAGGGCTGTATATATGGAGGAAGAGAGGGGAATTTCGTGGCCCTTTGAGGGTGGGGTCCGAAACCAACCCTAACTCTTGTTTCCCCACACATACGGACTCTAAAAATAGCCTATACTTAAGTATTTCGAAATTACATGGGCCTGGCCCATTAATAAGGTGACGCAGCACCTAGAATAGCCTATGGACGAATATTATGAAGTGGCATCTTGTATATTTCGTCCATGGCTTCATGCACTCCTTATGGCGGCTTCAAAGTCCTGAAATCATCACTTGTAACTCCGTTCTTGATCCCCTTGCGCATGCCATCAACTTCATGCGTGTTCTTGCTCCAATGTTCATCCTTCTCCAAGCTAGGCCCTTCATTTGAAAGCAAAACAAATGTATCCAATTTAGGCAGCATCATAATCTCATGAACATTAGAATCATTACCAAGAAACGAAAGTACCTGGTAATTTAATTGGCGTGCGCGAGCTCTAGTAATTGGTCCAGTATATGTAACAGTAGGGGCTGTGGGTGTAACAATGGTATTGATGTCCTCATCATCCTCCCCTTCTTGAAATGAAGTCGTCCTCGACGGAAGCTCATCTTCCTCACCCAAATAAGGCTTCAAATCTGCAATATTAAAAGTGGGACTAACCCCAAAATCTGCAGGTAGCTCAAGTTTATATGCATTATCATTTATTTTCTCTAAAACCTTAAAAGGACCATCAGCACGTGGCATTAGCTTTGATTTGCGCAGATTAGGAAATCTATCTTTACGCAAATGTAACCAAACAAGATCTCCAGGTGCAAACACAACATGTTTTCTACCCTTATCTCCAGCAAGTTTATATTTAGCATTCATACGCTCAATGTTTTCCTTAGTTAACTCATGCATTTTTAAAATCAATTCAGAACGTTCTTTAGCATCAAAATTAACCTTCTCCGAAGATGGAAGAGGCAACAAATCAATAGGTGCACGAGGTAGGAAACCATACACAATTTCAAAAGGGCACATCTTAGTAGTAGAATGCAATGAACGATTATAAGCAAATTCAATATGAGGCAAGCATTCTTCCCACATTTTCTTGTTATTCTTCAAAACAGCCCTAAGCATAGTAGACAATGTTCTATTGACTACTTCAGTTTGTCCATCAGTTTGGGGGTGACAAGTAGTACTAAAAAGCAGCTTAGTCCCCAACTTAGCCCATAAACATCTCCAAAAGTGGCTAAGAAATTTAGTATCACGATCTGAAACAATAGTATTTGGCACACCATGTAAGCGAATAATTTCACGAAAGAACAAATCAGCAACATTAACAGCATCATCGCTTTTATGACATGGTATAAAGTGTGCCATTTTCGAGAACCTATCCACGACAACAAATATGCTATCCCTCCCCTTCTTTGTTCTGGTAAACCTAAAACAAAGTCCATAGATATATCCTCCCAAGGAACACTAGGTACAGGCAAAGGCATATATAAACCATGAGGATTGAGTCGTGACTTAGCTCTTTGACATGTAGTGCAGCGAGCAACAAAACGCTCAACATCCCGTCTCATCTTTGGCCAAAAGAAATGTGTAGCAAGTATATCCTCCGTCTTCTTGACGCCAAAGTGTCCCATTAATCCTCCTCCATGCGCCTCCTGCAACAACAAAAGACGAACGGAGCTAGCTGGAATGCATAGCTTGTTAGCACGAAACACAAATCCATCGTTAAGAACGAACTTGTTCCAAGTTCTCCCTTCCTTACAATTCTGCAATACATCTTTAAATTCAGCATCATTAACATATTGATCCTTGATGGTCTCCAAACCAAATATTTTAAAGTCAAGTTGTGAAAGCATAGTATAACGACGAGACAAGGCATCAGCAATAACATTTTCTTTACCCTTCTTGTGTTTAATCACATAAGGGAAAGTCTCAATGAATTCAACCCATTTAGCATGTCGACGGTTCAGTTTTGCTTGACTTTTAATGTGTTTCAAAGATTCATGATCAGAATGTATAACAAATTCCTTGGGCCATAAATAATGTTGCCATGTTTCTAAGGTCCGAACAAGAGCATATAATTCTTTATCATAAGTAGAATAGTTCAGACTAGGCCCACTCAATTTTTCAGAAAAGTATGCAACAGGTTTTCCATCTTGTAATAACACACCTCCTAATCCAATTCCACTAGCATCACATTCAAGCTCAAAAGTCTTATTGAAATTAGGAAGTTGGAGTAAAGGAGCATGTGTCAACTTATCTTTCAATACCGTGAAGGCTTCTTCCTGTGCGGTACCCCAAACAAAAGGTACATCCTTCTTTGTAAGCTCGTTGAGAGGTGCAGCAATGGTGCTGAAATCTCTCACAAAACGCCTATAGAAACCAGCGAGGCCAAGGAAACTCCTCACTTGTGTGACCGTTTTGGGCTGCGGCCAACTCTCAATAGCTTCAATCTTGGCTTTATCAACTTCAATTCCCTGTGGAGTAACAACATAGCCAAGAAAAGATACTCGGTCGGTGCAAAAGGTGCACTTTCCAAGGTTACCAAACAAACGTGCATCACGTAGAGCAATAAAAACAGCACGTAAATGTTCCAAATGTTCCTCCAAAGATTTGCTATAAATCAATATGTCATCAAAGTAAACTACCACAAATCGTCCAATGAAAGCACGTAAAACTTCGTTCATTAACCTCATGAAAGTACTAGGTGCATTAGTTAACCCAAAAGGCATGACTAACCACTCATATAATCCAAACTTAGTTTTAAATGCTGTTTTCCATTCATCTCCCAATTTCATACGAATTTGATGGTAACCACTACGCAAATCAACTTTGGAGAATATTGTAGAGCCACTCAATTCATCAAGCATATCATCTAGCCTAGGAATAGGATGACGATAACGAATAGTAATATTATTAATGCCTCTACAATCAACGCACATACGCGACGTACCATCCTTTTTCGGCACTAAAATGATAGGAACAGCACAAGGACTAAGGGATTCGCGTATATAACCTTTGTCGAGCAGTTCTTGTACTTGACGCATAATCTCCTTCGTCTCCTCTGGATTGGTACGGTATGGTGCCCGGTTGGGTAATGATGCACCGGGAATTAAGTCAATTTGATGCTCAATCCCGCGAATAGGTGGTAATCCCGGTGGCACGTCTTGTGGAAAGACGTCGGCGAACTCCTGCAAAATGTTAGTGACAGCAGGAGGCAAAGAGGAAGGCACGTCCTCGAATGAAAATAATGCCTCTTTGCACACAAAAGCATAGCAAACAGATTTGCTAAAATCTAGATCATCAATATCAGATTTGGTGGCAAGTAAACATGCACTTTTCAATTTAATTTCAGAAGCAACACTAGATTGTTTATTATTATTAGGCTGCATTTGTTGCTCAAATTCTTTTGCCACAATCTGATTTTCACTCTTAGTTTTCTCCTGTTTTGCTTTATTAGCTCTATTAATATCATCTTTCAAAATGGAATCAGGAGTCATAGGAAGCAAAGTAATATTTTTATCCTTATGAACAAGAGTATACTGATTGTTTCTACCATGGTGAATAGAATTTTTATCAAATTGCCATGGTCTACCAAGTAATAAGGAACATGCTTGCATCGGTACCACATCACAATCAACATAATCAGCATATGTAGAGATACTAAAATGCACACGAACAGTACGTGTTACCTTAACCTTGCCGCTGTTGTTGAACCATTGGATGTAGTAAGGATGTGGATGTGGTCTTGTGGTGAGAGATAGCTTCTCCACCATCTCGATGCTAGCCAAGTTGTTGCAACTCCCTCCATCTATGATCACGCGAACAGAACGTTCCTTCACAACTCCCTTTGTATGGAACAAATTATGCCTCTGATTTTGCTCAGCTTGTGTAACCTGCACACTCAAAACACGTTGAGCAACTAAACATTCATACCTGTCAGCATCTTCAGGAGCCATGTATTGCGTCTCATGATCAGAATCGTCTCCACCGTGTTCGTCACGTGTAATAAGAGCCAAAGTCTCCTCATCATAGTCACTAGCGGACTCATACCCACCATCCTCAGTAACAATCATCACACGCTTAGATGGGCATTCTCTCGCATAATGACCTCCACCCTTGCAACGTCGACAAATAATATCATGTGTTTGCCCTGTTGATGCCATGGATGAAGAAGAGCTCTTTGCAGGCCCAGAAGGTGTGCTCTTGGCAGATAGTGGTGATTGTGCCTGCTTTATTGTATCACGGTTGGAGGTGGCAGCCGACGGAGGCGCCGGTGAAGCAGAACGTGTGGAAGTAGATGATGCACGTGGTGTCCATGAAGAAGGTCGACCTGCAGAAAAGTTAGTCCGCGCCAATGCCTGTCGATCCTGCACTTCACGTTCAGCTTTACAAGCAAGATGGAATAAACGAGTGATATTAGTATACTCCTTATACTCTAGAATCGTCTGAATCTCTCTATTTAATCCACCCATAAAACGTGCAAGCATAGCTTCATTCTCCTCAACAATACCACATCTAATCATGCCAGTTTGTAATTCCTGATAATATTCTTCTACAGAATTTTTTCCCTGTCTTAAGCGCTGCAATTTTTGAAGTAATTCACGTTGATAATATGGTGGAACCCAACGAGTACGCATAGCAGTTTTCAAAGCAGCCCAAGTAGCAGGAATGGGATATAATCTACAATGCTCAGACCACCAAACACATGCAAAACTAGTGAATGCACAAACAGCAGCAGGAACACGTCTCTCCTCGGGATATTGTAAACATGTAAATCGTTGTTCAGTTTCTAACTCCCAAGTAAGATATATATCAGGAACATATCTACCCTCAAATGGTGGAATATTCAATTTTAGTTTAGGGAGATGGTCATGATCTCGTACCTGAGGGTGAGCCCTACCATTGCCATTATTTGCATGTGGACGACCTGATGGTTGTTGTGCTGGTGGTGGCACGTAGTTCTGATTTTGATCAACCTCATCCTCGTAATCGCCAGCAAAATCATCCTCCTCCGCATCAGCAGCAGGAGCCACAGAAGTAGCAACAGCAGCACCAACAGTTTGGCCAGGTGCAAGAGGGAGACGGCTCGCTCGGCGGAGGGCTGTTTCACGATGTGTAGGTAGTCGTCGTTGTTGTTGTTGTAGAGGTGCGTTAGGTGCAGCCGGTGGTGGTGGTGGAAGACGCGCGAGCAATTCATTAAACCTGTTATCGAGCTTTGTTTCGAACGTCTTCTCCATGTCATCTATCTTCTCCATGGCCTCTTCAAATCTGTTTAGCACATCCTGCACCTGTCCATTCATCATTTGCTGAAATTTATCATGCAACTCCTGATTCGTCATGTTCTCCCAGTCAGTCTCGTCGGCTTGTGATCCTGCCATGGTTAGCAACAATAGAAAACACACAAGAATATGATCCTACAGAATACTAACAAGAGGTGGTGGTGGCGGGTGTCACAAATCCGTCAAGCAAATCTCAAATTCTTACCAGTTCTTACCCAGCAGCAGGCGGTGATCGGCAACCGTTGTAGTCAAAACTCTCAAAAGCTTGGATAGAGCGATTGCCAGGGAGAGTCAAACGCACGACGTAGAGGTATGTGGAGCTGGGAAGGCTTATAGTATGGTAGCAAAAAGGGTCAGCAATAATCAATTCAGAGATGCAAAGTTGAATAAACGCTCAACGACGGTACTGTGCTGGTCCTAGGCTAGACCGTGCTAGAGACGCGAGCCTAGAACACTAACAAAATCACGGCGCTGCACGTAAATAAGGGAAAAGCACACTCTGGAACTTTTTTTTCGCTTTTTTTGCGCTCCTCTTTTTTTTGCGCTCCTCTTTTTTTTGCGAAAAATTACTATAATGGCGAGTGTCTCAAAACTCTTCCCTCGTCAAACTGATAGGATGGGCACGAAAATTTTTTTTCACTTTTTTTTCGGAAATCAGGGCAGCGACGACGAAAAAGTGCGACAAAAAATCACTATGATGGCACGTGGCTCAAAAGACTCAGAAAAGCCTAAAAATAGGATAGGGAAAAAATATTTTTGCCCGTGAAAATTTTGGCCTAAAAACTGCCCGGGGGTCTCCAGACTCTTTTTTTTCGAGACCTACGCAGGCAAGGAAACACGAATCGGAATTGAGATTGATCTCAAGAACAAACCTAATATGAGAAGAACTCGGATTGGTGGTGGATATATGGTTGTGGTATATGGCAGCGGTGGTGGTATATGGTAGCGGTGGTGGTATATGGATAGAGATTGATGGTGGTATATGGATACGGATTGGTAGTGGTATATGGATAAGGATTCAGAGCGGTGGCGGATAAGCAAAAGTGGTAGATGGGCGATGATGATGGTGCGGCGGCGGCGTGACAACTTATGACCAGAACTCGAAACTCTAAAAGACTAGACTCTAAGACCAGCAACTTGACACGACGATGCAACCGCAAATTCAACAAAGCAAAAACCCTAAAAAGATTATGCAAAGGCTCAGATTGGTTCGGATATGATGAACTAACCCTAATTTTTTTGTGGCTTTTTCGTGGACTGTAGGTATGAAGAACAGACTCGATCTAATCTACGAAAAACTGTAAAAATCTCACCGAGCAACCTGGAAATCTGATACCACTTGATAAAGGCAAAGGTGTCCCGATGTTTCGATGAGATGGTGGCTATCGTTTTCTGTGGGAGTCGACCTTGACGATCCGACTACGAACGTGCGAGACGTCGCGCCTTAGCAATCGCTAAACCAACTTCCGAGGGGTTATTGACCACGCCGGAGCACGATCAACCTGACCACGAGGGCCTGTTTCCTGCGAGAAGCAAGAACGAGAAGAAAGCTGAGATTGCAATCTGATGATTGCAATCTGGATATTCGGAATATAGATGAAAGCATTTATAGGTCAAGTGGTGAGGTTCTGGAGTGACTCGTGCTTGCGTACTGGTACGGTGCACTAAGACACTAATTTACGATGAAGTACGCGATGATAAGTGTTTAGGCTTCTTTTTTTGTTCAAATGTCGGACAGCTATGGGTGAACTTTTAATCTCTTAAACAAACTCCCAAACGTATAAACGATCGACTACGCTCTATGCATAGGCTGTATATACTCTGAGTCGAGAAGACATGCGAGACACGAGTGGAATGTTCGCTCTTTGCGACTGTGATCTAGAGGCGAGGGTCCCGATCTTTCGATGAGATGATAACTATCGATTTGGTGGAGACGACTTTGACGATCCGACTACAAACGTGCACGACGTTGCGCCTTAGCAATCGCTAAACCAATCTCCTGAGGTTACTGACGATGCCGGAAGCACGGTCAGCCTGACCACGAAGGTCTATTCCTGCAAGCAATCGAAGAACGAGCAAGAATATGATAAAGCAATCTGAATATTGCAAATATATATGAGGTATTGATAATGGTGGGGATCCGTAAGCGGTCTTGGTCTGGTCGTTGGACACAAACGAAGTACACGAAGTTGCAATGGCTAACTTTTAACTAAACAAATCCCAAGGAAAAAGCTACTAGATGGATCTACTTATATAGGAGCAAGGGGTGGCGGCCAAGGAGGTGGGAGGACGTCCCAAGGCAGCCTAAAACTAACCCTAGGTCGTACAAGGCTCATGGGCCCAAGTGGAGGTGATGCAACACCTTTGGGCTTGTAGTTTGACTCGGATTCTGCTGCAACGTCAGATTGTTTCGTCCGTAACTCAACGCTCCGGATGAATTTGAAGGTGAATCCAATTGGGTTGGAAAGAGCACGAAATCTAGTTTCCAACAAAAAAAGAATCACCCAATTCGGAGTCGTATGAAAAAGAGATTGTTGGAGCATTTTGAGTCAAGGTATGTCTGTGCAGTCCGAATCTGTCGCATAACGCAGATCTGAGCTGACATTTCTCCGACAAAGTTTTGTATATTCATTGCTTGCTAGTTGGGAGATTATCGGTGATGCCTTTGGCGATCGCTCTAGTCCTCGTCGCTGGTTCTCAGTGTCTAGTTCGTTATAGTATGATGTCAAGTCTCGTAAGTAGGCACTTTTGTAACACAAGCCTCAACCAGCTGTCTCCTTTTCCCTTGTCTTCATTATGTCTATTCGTTACTCTCAACATGGTTCTCTGTTACACCTGCAACTCTAGCACCATAAACCATCCCAAATCCCACGTCGTACGTGAGCTACCCTACATTTTTGCTTATTTGTCTAATAATATTTTTGACATAGGTACATATGCCAACTATCATTTGACGACTAGTCTCTAGATCTCGCTATCATATGAATACTTAGTTGTTTAGCCGTGAAACAGAGGGAGAGAATATGCAAAATGATAGATAGCAATATTATTCATGGATCGAGAGGATATCCAAAAAAGAGAAAGGTATTCAAGATGCTCTCAGCAAGTCAAATACTCCAGGGCCGATTCTTAATAAGAAGATAAAAAGCCAGTACTCGGCATTGCATTAAGTTGCTGTAGGAAATTGGCTTACAAAAGAAGAAGGAAGTAAATAAGAACAGAATTTCGTCTTTTAGATTCGTAGAAATGCTCGTAGTTGGAATGTTATGATGTCTATGTTCCATTTAAGATCTGTTTTGTAGCACCTATTCAGTAATCACAATAGTGGACTATTTTTTGCACAATATTACCTTACATGCCTCTATACTAATGGCTAACGTTTCATTAGTTGTCCATAGAATTCTAAAGCCAATTATGCAATTCATCATCAGGACAGTAGGAAGGCTCGCAGAAATTAGTTTGAGACATTCAGTTTGCACATATAAAGTAAAACGGCTACTATATTTCATCTTGCCAACAAGTTATTGGCAAACTGTTCATCAACTGTAAAGCCGATCCTACAACTTCGATGACATTATAACACTTAAACTGTGCATAGTCAAAGATTCGCTACATTATGCGTTACTCAACAGCTTAAATAAGTCAAACATGCATATATAGTTCGTTTTGCCATGGACACAAACGAAAGCTAGCGACGAGCCGCATCTAATAGTTGAAGAAGGAGTTCAATATTTGGCACCTCAAAATCGGCTTCTAAATAGGTCTTTTTTCCCTCCGAAGTTCATGAAACAGCTTATTCCAGTTTTTCAGGACAGTTTTCGAATTTTTTGACTCCTCATATCAACTCGGAATTGAGTGATTCCTTTTGTGTTTGAAAGCTTGAGTCAATACCATTCTTGAAAAAAAATCGGCACAAACTTTTTCAGAGGAAAGTTGGAGACAAAGTTGTTGATATATCCTGCTTGGCTGTTGTTTCACATCATTATCTTTACTGCCGTTGTGATCTTCACTTATATCTTGCTGTCCAGAGCTACTTAGTATCCTTCATTGATGCTAGTTGTGCTACGACGTGACCTCATTAGTGTTCTAGGCTCGCGTCTCTAGTTCGGTCTAGCCTAGGACCAGCATAGTACCGTCGTTGAGCGTTTATTCAACATTGCATCTCTGAATTGATTATTGCTAATCTTTTGCTACCATATATAGCCAACCCAGCTCCACATATTTCTACACCGTGTATACGCATGTTCCCCTGGCAATCGCTTTACACAATCTTCGGAGTTATTTGACACCGCTGGTTGCCTGTCACCACCTGCCGCATGGTAAGAACTTGTAAGATATTGATATTTGCTTTACTGTGAGCACTTTACAACCACATCCTAGTAGTTCATAGGAACATTATTCTCGAATTTTGGTTCTTGTTTCTACTAATCATGACAGGTTCCAGAGATAGAAGTTCTTGGACGACGGACACATCTTCACCATCACGAGAGTTGGGACAACACACACAAGCATATGGTCAGGTTATCTCTTTACCATCATTTGAGGGTAGATTTAATCCTGCTATTTATCTAGCTTGGGAGCTTGAAGTAGAACAAGTTTTTAGTCACCATGATTTTTCTGAACTTGAGAGAGTACGAGCTACCATTAGAGCATTTACTGGTTTTGCTTCTGTTTGGTGGAGTGTACATTGTAAGAAAAACATTGATAACCAACCCACAACTTGGAAAGTTTTGAAAGCTGTAATGAGACAACAATTTTTTCCTCCTTACTATCGTCGTGAATTGCGTTGCAAATTGGAGCAATTAAAACAAGGCAGTAACACTGTTCATGCTTACTACCAAGAGTTCAAATCTTATATGCATCATTGTGACATAGAAGAATCTGAGGATGATACAATGAATAGATTTTTTTGGTGGTTTGAACCATGATATTCAGGCAAGATTTCGGTATATTCCTCGTTGCATTACTGGTATGTATGTCCGTGCTTGTACCTTTGAGAGACAGATACAGGAGGATGCATTGGGTGACTACAACAACTACTATTCCAGTTCATGCTCACCATCGCCGGTTGGTTACTCCACTATTGCACCTACTAGAGCAGCCCCACCTCGGATTGTGAGCGCAATATCATCTCAAGAGTATGGTAGATTGTCAACGTCCGTACCTACATCAGCTACATCTCTGCGAGGTAACAGTAAAGGTATTGATGATATAACTTCACATGAGAATGAAGCATGCCTAGTTAACTTGAATGCATCATGTGTTGAGTTACCTGTTGATTTGAGCACACCACCTATTTTAGAGACTCTTGTTACTGTCATGAATGCGTCATGTGATCAAACAACTGAAATATCAACAATTTTGAGTGCACCCATTGAATTAACTGTTGATGCAAAAGAACCAATGTTTAATCATTTTGATATGACCTCTAATCTTGATGATGATTCTGTGTCCAATGACTTATTGCATGTTTGCTTATTTAAGCATGTTGTAGCATGTAAATTTGATGCAAGTAAGGTTTATTCATCGAAGTTAGGATGGTTTAATGATGAACATTGCCAATCTTTTGAAGAGAATAAGAGCTTCACTTATATGTGCAAACTGAGTTCCAATATTTTCATGCCTTCTACAGCCTGTAAAAATAGCAATTGCAAGTAAGGCATCGAAAGAGATGGAACCAAGCGAAAAAGACACAATCAACGACAAGAGGCATGACCACAATAAGCGAATGGAACAGAAAACAAAAAAAAAAAAAAAAAAATAAAACCAGAATCAACAGTTTGTTAATTCAATGGGTGCACTCAAAATTGTTGATATTTCAGTTGTTTGATCACATGACGCATTCATGACAGTAACAAGAGTCTCTAAAATAGGTGGTGTGCTCAAATCAACAGGTAACTCAACACATGATGCATTCAAGTTAACTAGGCATGCTTCATTCTCGTGTGAAGTTATATCATCAATACCTTTACTGTTACCTCGCAGAGATGTAGCTGATGTAGGTACGGACGTTGACAATGTACCATACTCTTAAGATGATATTGCGCTCACAATCCGAGGTGGGGCTGCTCTAGTAGGTGCAATAGTGGAGTAACCAACCGGCGATGGTGAGCATGAACTGGAATAGTAGTTGTTGTAGTCACCCAATGCATCCTCCTGTATCTGTCTCTCAAAGGTACAAGCACGGACATACATACCAGTAATGCAACGAGGAATATACCGAAATCTTGCCTGAATATCATGGTTCAAACCACCAAAAAATCTATTCATTGTATCATCCTTAGATTCTTCTATGTCACAATGATGCATATAAGATTTGAACTCTTGGTAGTAAGCATGAACATTGTTACTGCCTTGTTTTAATTGCTCCAATTTGCAACGCAATTCACGACGATAGTAAGGAGGAAAAAATTGTTGTCTCATTACAGCTTTCAAAACTTTCCAAGTTGTGGGTTGGTTATCAATGTTTTTCTTATAATGTACACTCCACCAAACAGAAGCAAAACCAGTAAATGCTCTAATGGTAGCTCGTACTCTCTCAAGTTCAGAAAAATCATGGTTACTAAAAACTTGTTCTACTTCAAGCTCCCAAGCTAGATAAATAGCAGGATTAAATCTACCCTCAAATGATGGTAAAGAGATAACCTGACCATATGCTTGTGTGTGTTGTCCCAACTCTCGTGATGGTGAAGATGTGTCCGTCGTCCAAGAACTTCTATCTCTGGAACCTGTCATGATTAGTAGAAACAAGAACCAAAATTCGAGAATAATGTTCCTATGAACTACCAGGGTGTGGTTGTAAAGTGCTCACAGTAAAGCAAATATCAATATCTTACAAGTTCTTACCATGCGGCAGGTGGTGACAGGCAACCAGCGGTGTCAAATAACTCCGAAGATTGTGTAAAGCGATTGCCAGGGGAACATGCGTATACACGGTGTAGAAATATGTGGAGCTGGGTTGGCTATATATGGTAGCAAAAGATTAGCAATAATCAATTCAGAGATGCAATGTTGAATAAGCGCTCAACGACGGTACTATGCTGGTCCTAGGCTAGACCGAACTAGAGACGCGAGCCTAGAACACTAATGAGGTCACGTCGTAGCACAACTAGCATCAATGAAGGATACTAAGTAGCTCTGGACAGCAAGATATAAGTGAAGATCACAACGGCAGTAAAGATAATGATGTGAAACAACAGCCAAGCAGGATATATCAACAACTTTGTCTCCAACTTTCCTCTGAAAAAGTTTGTGCCGATTTTTTTTCAAGAATGGTACTGACTCAAGCTTTCGAACACAAAATGAATCACTCAATTCCGAGTTGATATGAGGAGTCAAAAAAATTCGAAAACTGTCCTGAAAAACTGGAATAAGCTGTGTTCATGAACTTCGGAGGGAAAAAAGACCTATTTAGAAGCCGATTTTGAGGTGCCAAATATTGAACTAGCGTCTTCAACTATTTAGATGCGGCTCGTCGCTAGCTTTCGTTTGAGTACTCGCGGAGGCAAAACGGACTTCGTATGAGGAAGTTATGCCTGTTTTACTGAATAGTGCACAAAACAGATTCCAATCCGAATTCAACTACGAGATTGAATCTAAAAAGATCCGAATTTTGTTTTTTTTTCTTCTCTCTTTTTTTTCCTCACACTTTTTTTTCTTTGTCTCCTTTTTTTCTCTGACTTTTTTCTCTTTTTTTCTCTCGTTTGTTTTCTCTCTTTTTTTCTCCCTCTTTCCAAAACAAACTAGATAAGATGCAGATTGGATCAAGCGAAGATGTGAATGACCTCAACTATTATTATGACAATGAATGGTGGGTAGCACGTGGTGGAAATTGATGGATGGGTGGTGGACAACGAAAGAGATAATGATGCAGCGGTGGCGTGACTAATGTGAACAGAACTCGAAACTCTAAACGAACTAGACACTAAGACCAGCAACTCGACACGACGATGCAACCGATAATTCAACTATGCAAGCAATGAAAAGAAAATTGCAAAGGCTCAGACTGGCTTGGACCAAGGATGAATAGATCTAACTCTTTTTTTATGGCTTTTTCTTGGACAATAGGTAAGAAAATAAATCTAATCTAGGAAAACTGGAAATTCTCACCGAGCAACCTGAAAACCGATACCACTTGATAGAGGCGAGGTGTCCCGATCTTTTCGATTGAGATGATAACTATCGATTTGGTGGAGACCGACTTTGACGATCCGACTAAAACGTGCACACATTGTGCCTTAGCAATCGCTAACCAATCTCCTGAGGTTACTAACGATGCCGGAGCACTGGTCAGCCTGACCACGAGGTCTATCCTGCAAGCAATCGAAGAACGAGCAAGAATATGATAAAGCAATCTGAAATATTGCAAATATATGAGGTATTGATAATGGTGGGGATCCGTAGTGGTCTTGTCTGGTCGTTGGACACAAACGAAGTACACGAAAGTGCAATGGGCTAACCTTTTAACTAAACAAATCCCAAGGAAAAAGCTACTAGATGGATCTACTTATATAGGAGCAAGGGGTGGCGGCCAAGGAGGTGGGAGGACGTACCAAGCAGCCTAAAACTAACCCTAGGTCGTACAGGCTCAATGGGCCCAAGTGGAGGTGTGCAACACCTTTGGACTTGTAGTTTGACTCGGATTCTGCTGGAGCGTCAGATTGTTTCGTCGATATCTCAATGCTCCGGACGAATTTGAAGGTGATTACAATTGGGTTGGAAAGTGCACGAAATCTACTTTCCACCAAAAAAAGAATCACCCAATTCAGACTCCGTATGAAAAAGTTGTTGACATTTTGAGTCAGGTATGTCTGTGCAGTCCGAACCTGAATGCAAAACGTGAGAGACTTGGACTCTATCTTCTCTTGGCCCAAAAGTGACGTGAGAGGACTTTTTGAACAGAACCTAAACTTCTCCTTTTCCCTTATCTTCATATGTAGATCGTACAAATGTCCCATACACCTGCAATTATACAAAACACAAAAGTATGTGAAGTATTTTTGTTCTGGATAACATAAATAGATTATTGGATAGTTTGCACTAGAAATCACCTCACAAATATGCATGTATGCAATATTTTTGGTCGTATCCAAGGTAGTCATGTCCTCATGGGTCCGAAACCAACCCTAACTCTTGTTTCCCCACACATACGGACTCTAAAAATAGCCTATACTTAAGTATTTCGAAATTACATGGGCCTGGCCCATTAATAAGGTGACGCAGCACCTAGAATAGCCTATGGACGAATATTATGAAGTGGCATCTTGTATATTTCGTCCATGGCTTCATGCACTCCTTATGGCGGCTTCAAAGTCCTGAAATCATCACTTGTAACTCCGTTATTGATCCCCTTGCGCATGCCATCAACTTCATGCGTGTTCTTGCTCCAATGTTCATCCTTCTCCAAGCTAGGCCCTTCATTTGAAAGCAAAACAAATGTATCCAATTTAGGCAGCATCATAATCTCATGAACATTAGAATCATTACCAAGAAACGAAAGTACCTGGTAATTTAATTGGCGTGCGCGAGCTCTAGTAATTGGTCCAGTATATGTAACAGTAGGGGCTGTGGGTGTAACAATGGTATTGATGTCCTCATCAGCAAGTTTAAATGAGGCTGGAACGCCAAACAACAATTCCGGTAACTCCCCATATGCATTTAACAATTTAATGCAAATAACAATTTTAACCATTTTAAATATTGTTATCATGATGTGAATGACATGCGCAAGTTTATGCTAGTCTTATGGAAAAGTTGACATGATAAGATATGATGCATTTGTCATCATGGCCGAAACGAAAGGGGTGCCACGGCAATGAATCTGAAAATGATGCCACGCCAACATTCCGATGATCCGGTAGCTCACAGGGATACCGGTGCAAAAGGAAGTGGGTGTGAGTGTGTCATGCAAGATGATGGGGTGATCCCTGTTGCCGGGTTCCCACGGGTGGACGGCATGGCAACGAGGAACTCGCAAAGAACAACTCGGACACGGAGCAACACACGGTTCAACTCATACATCGCAAGCATTCGGTCCACGGGCGGTCGTCTCGGGGTTATACCTTCGAAGCATGCGTTTCGGGCGGAACGAGTTAGTAGTGGAAGTAGTCGTTCACGGGTCTTCGAGGGAAGTAGTGGTTCACGTTCGTTTTCGGAGAGGTACTTGACGAATCCAAGGTTTCCGAGGGCGACGGTAGTAGAACTTGGCGAATCCGAGTTTTTCGGAGGTCGTCATCGAACTTGGTCAAATACATGATGTGGGTAGACGTTCACTCAACGGCCTTCGGCGGCGGTAGTTGTACACGGGTCTTCGGCCACGGAAGTAGTCGTGCATGTTTTCATAGAGGTTCGGGGTCAACGACACGGAACTTGACGCCCACGGGGTCTTCGAGGGTCGACGGTAGTGGTTCACGTTTTGTAGCCATTCGAGTCATCGGTGGAGGAACTTGTCACATCATCGAGCGTAGTCCACCTTGGCATATTCGTGTGTAGGGGTACTTGACAGGTTCAAGGTCTCCGGTCGTAGTGGTACTTGCTGTTACATGTAGTCGAACTTGAGGGGCATCGACGTCGTGGTACTTGGCATCCTCTCGGCCTTGACAAATATGAAACGGAATGCGGCGGTTGGTACTTGCGTCCATGGGTGCTTGGTTATTTTTGCATGGTGGACTTCGGTGGATTTGGAGGAAAACACGACGTGTGCATGAGACAAACGACTCAAAACATCCATGGCTGAATGTGTTCACCGCGAGGAAGAAACGGAGGGCCGACAGGCAGCATGAAGAACGAGGCGAGGCGGAGGTCCGGCGGTGCGCCGGCAGCAGGAGACGAAGGCGAAGTGGACGGCGTTGGCCTTGGCGCAAAGCAAGGAGGCGAAGCTCCTGCTCGAGCAGAGGGCTCGGGTATGGGTCTTGAGGCACCGGAGACGGGAACGGGGCCCTGCTGGCGGCGTCGGGCATGGCCAAGGCGGCGCTTGGCGACAGCGAACTTGGAGGCGGGGCGGCGACGTGGTCCTGGTGGAGCTCGCGGCAAGAGGCGCTCGGGCGTCGGGCCATGGTGATGGGGAGACGATGCAGAGGAGGGTCGGAGGCGCCGGAAGCGGACGACGGAGGGCGTGTGGAGGTGACCGACGAGCACCGGCTCGGGGAGCTCCTGCTCAAGCCCGCCCGCGGAGGGAAGCACATGGCTGCAGGCTCGGGCGGTGAGGAGGCACCATGGAGGAAGGAGACCGGCTGAGAAGCAGGAGGGCGAGGGACATGCGGATCCGCAGTCATGACGTGGTCGGGAGGAGGACGAGGGAAGGAGAGAGATGAGGAGATCGATGGAAGCAACGCTCTGCCTCCTGGTGGCGCGAGGTGCGAGGGAGGGATCGAGAGGGAGATGTCGGGCAAGGGAGCGGTCGGCCTAGGGTTCGGGAGGGAGTGGGCCAGCTGCGGGGGAAGGATGGGCCTGGTGGGAGGCCCAAGTGGCCAGCGGCCTGGCTGGGCTCTCTCTCCCCTATATTTCTGCTCATTAATAGAAGAAAGAAAGAAGAAAGAAAGGAAATAGAGGAAAGAAAGAAAAAAAAGGAGAGAAGAAAATTGATGATGGCACAAGGATTATTTTTCCTGGACTCACAAAATTGAGCTTGACCCACGAAAAAAGGAAAAACGCATGTGAGTGAAGTTTGGATTCAAACTCATTCGAATTATTTCAAATGGGTTCAAAAGTAAGGGGCGTTTGGAAGGCCTAAAAAATGTTCGGATTTTTGAAGGAACCTTGGCAAAACGGAAGAGAAATTTTTTGGCAAGGTTTTCAAGTCAAGCTTGAACTAGAAAAGACATGGGGAATATTGCAAGTGTGTTAGAATATTTATTATAGCTCCCTAACATATTGGGAGGATATGTTATATAGAGAAATAATCATGTGAGTTCCCTCAATTTAAATGGATCGAAGATCCATACAGTTCATTTATAAAGTTATAAGATTACTGATATGATGGCATGAAGACATGATGCGATGCAAGAGGTGACATGATGAAATGCAACATGCAAGCAAATGACATAGCAACGTCAGCGAATAACTGAAAGACACCTGGCGCATCGGTCTTGGGGCGTCACATAGCTCACAGTCATCGGCCCACAGGTCGCCCCAGGTTCGGCGACATCCGTACAAAATATATGAAAACTCGGCGTTTTTTGCACGAACTCGGCGAAACTTTATTGAAATTTATACAAAAAACACAAAACACATGCAAACTATGCCTAGTCGCCACCGCCGTCGCCGTCTACATGCCGAGAAGCCTGTAGAAGCGGGTGTAGTCGTCGTCGTTGTCATCGTCGTGCGGCTGGCTTGGGCCGGCGCGGTCCCTGCTGCAGCCCTGACCCGGGTCGCCGAGGCGTGGTGGTGCACTGGACGGCCCGGCCTCGCCCTCCTCGTCGCCGTCGAAGACGATGACGCCGCCTTCCTTGCGCCCGCGACGACGGGCCTGGAGCTCCTCGTACGCCCGGCGTTGGTGGCGTACATGCTCCCGGACGTAGTCCTCCTTCACCCACTTGAGTGCGGACTCGTCGTCGGGGGCCGCCATCTCGACGTGATCCGGCTTCATCGGGAGCAGCCCCGGCTCCGGCTTCGGCCAGACCAGGCGGTAGGATCCGGGGGGGGATCGGGCGGCCTCATTGATGACGAGGGCGCCGCTGCGGGTGCTGCGCCGGAGCGGCGTCTCCTCCGGCTCGGGTTTGACGGGGCGGAGCGTGGCCGGCGAGCCGGAGCCCGACGACGAGGACGACTCCGGCTCTATCCGCCACGGCGTCCGGGAGCTACCACGGGGCGAGAGAAGGACGACCGCTGCGGGTACTCGAGGCACGGCACGTTGCCGTTCTCGATGTGGTTGAGGACGGCCTCGAGGGTGCGGCCCGGAACGCCCCACCACTCGCGTCGTCCGTCGGTGTTGTGGCGGCCCCGCGGGATGATGCCGTTGGTGGAGGCGATCTGCTCCTCGCAGCGGCGCTCAAAATACATCGTCCAGAGGGCGTGACTATCGGCGGTGTAGCGCGACTCGTTCCGCTTTTCCTTCGTCAGGGAGGTGCGAATGCGGGCGATCTCGTCGCGCTGCGCTGCCCCTTCGGGCACCGGTGGCACCGGGATGCCGCCGGCGCTCAGCCTCCACGTCTCCGGCACCCGCATGTCCAGGGGCGCCGGGTACTTCGCCTCGTACAGCAGCTGCGCCTCCGCCTCTTGGAGGTGGCGGCGGCCGAAGCCGTTCACCGCCGCGCCGTTGCCTGGGTACCTCTCAGCCATCTTTTCTTGTCGGCGGGAAGAGGGGAGAGAGTGCTGCTTTCTGCACCGGAGAGTGAGGAAAATAAGAGATGTGGCGTCCACCGGCGGGGAGGTCGCCTTTTATAGTCGTAGCTGGACGGCGTCGGGCTGCATGTCGGACGACGCGTGGCTGGACGCGCGTCGCGGCTCGTTCACTGCGCCGCACATGAGCCATCAATGGAGGCTGACCGGCGCGGCAGCGCGGCAGCCTTCGCATTGATTCTCGCGGGAACCGAGACGAGGGCGACGAAGCGGCGTGTCGCTGACTCAACGGGCTCATCCGCTTTCGCGCCGAATCGCGCCCCTGGGCGCCTCGCAGCGTGCTGGGTTTTGTCTGGGTCCATCGACGTCAATTTTAATCCAAGCCGATAAAAAACAAGCTTTTGATATATCACTGGACCGATTTTTGAGCGTCGACGCATGAAAACGCATGGGAGGGCGCGGCTGGAGATGAGCAGGCGGAAAGGGGTGGTTCAGTTGTGTTCGCTCGATTGATCCAAAAAAAAAGTTGCGTTCGCTCGATCGAGCAGCGGGGAAACAAGCCATGGAGAGCTCGCCGCCCACAATCACCGTCCAGGTGAAGTTCGCCGGCCGAACCATTCCGGTGGAACTCCCGACATCCGCCTCCACCGCGGAGCTGAAGCTCCTCCTACAGCCGCTAACCAACGTTCTCCCCCGCGGCCAGAAACTCATCTGCAAAGGTACCGAATCCCAAACCCTTACCGCCTGAACGGGAATTTGCTTTGGGTTAACCCTTTTGCTGTTTCTCTTACTTTCCTTGCGATTCCAGGAAAAGTTCTTGCCGACGCCGCGAGTCTGAGCTCGATGCAGGTGGGGGACGGATCCAAGGTCATGCTCATCGCTTCACAGGGTCTTCACCAGGGGGTAAATCACCTTGATTTCTTCTCTAATCTGTTCGATTATTTTCGTTCGTTCTCCCGTTATTTTCTTCAGATCTTTAGCAATGAACCTGCAGAAGTTCGATTTCAGTCATGTGCTTTTATGGTTACTCCAAAGTCGATACAGACCGGAATTTTTTGTTATGCTCAACGTTAGTAGGATGAGGAGCTTTATTTTCATTCATTCTTCAGTTTGATGCCCTCACTTTTCAATCATTGGGGTTTTCTGATGTTTAGGGGAAATTTCTGCGAAGTCATAGTTCCTGCCATGTCACCACATGGCAATGCTAAAATTTCATTAGGAGTCAATTGTAAAAGCATGTCATACAGGTTATCTATGGAGTAGTTTGTCACAATCAACTTACATGTGCACTACTTTCCACAGGAAGGCCCCATCACTAAGAATAGCAGTGGTCTTGCACCAAGTGCAAAAAGAACCTCAAATGTTAAGGATAATCAAACACTAAAACCGGAGATTATCAGCAAAAGCCGAGCGGAGCGTTGGAAAATAACAGGTGTCATTGCTTTATCTGGTTCCAGTTTGAAGGTATCTGATTCAACTTGTTTGCAGTATCTTTGCAAATTCAAAGCAACATATAATAGCTGTGATTTGACGTTTATCAAACTTCAGTAACTGCCTTTCTATGAAAAAAGTGGAAGTTCCCGTGTCAATTAATGGTGCGTTAATACAATCAGCGGTTAATAGTTGTTTTTTGTGTTGAGTAGAGCCCAGACGAAATAATGAAAGCAGTCCTGACATAAGGTTCTTTTCATGTTGGTAGACTGACTTGAGGTCTATACCATCTATTGTGCTAGTTACCGCGCGTTGCTATTGGAATTGCTTGCAATATATTTTGATTTGGATTAATAATATAAGAACTAAACTGAAAGTACATATGATTATTTTATAATTGTAAACTATTTCTTGAATATAAATAGCATAAATATAATTAAAACATTCGAGCCTTTTTGCATGTTGAGATAAATATGTTAGTGTGGATCACCTACTTTGTTATGTAGGATATGTGCAAATGTCACATTACCAGGTTCATCTCCATTCTCCAAGACACCATGTGATGAAGCAAGACTTTTTTTAATCATCATGGAATGCTTTTATTCTATTGTTACACCGACGACCCGTCCTTTACCTATTGCCTTCTGAATTACAAATTTTCTTTTATGTTTTGAATACCTAATTTTTCTCGTTGGTTGTAATTTGGGATGCAGGCAGTGCCTGAGGAAGTCTGGGACTGTGGCTCCTCCATACGAGTACTAGATGTCTGTAACAACTCAATTGAAGCAATTCCACAGAAAATTGCTGCCCTTAAATCATTAAATGTAATTGTTGTTTCCAAATAAATTCATTGATGGATTTCTTTATAAGGAGGTATAGTTGAAAATATCGTCATTTCATCGTGTAGAAATTGTTGCTAACCGCCAATGACATATCTGATGGGGGCATCAGCTGGGAAGGTCTATCATGTGTTGATACATTAACAGTTTTATCTTTAAGCCAAAATCGGTAGGTCTGAATTTTCAAATCCTGTTGTGTTATTCATACTGTGAATATTTGTTATGCTGCAAGTGGACACAAACAATCTTGAGTCATTTGTAATCTCCTGAAAATTATTACATTCCCCCATCTTGTATATGTTTGCTGCTACCACCCACTTGTAAAAGTTGCTCCTATTTTATATATATCTTTTTGACTCGCCAGCTCTGACCATTGACTGAGAGCAACCAATGTTTGACACAAAACTGAAACATGCAGAGTGCATTAGTTGAAATAACATTGGGAGAATGTATTTTATAATCCAGTAGCTTGGTTTTTCTCGGATCATCTGTGATGGAATCCTGTAGTTTCATAATCATCTGGTGCAGTTTGTGTATCTATCTAATAAGTTTTCGTGATTAATGGGACAACTAAAAGTAATTATTTTAGTTTGGGTTATGAAATAACCACTGCATTCTTGTTCATGATCTGGCTCTTCGTTAATACCTATTTAAAGAATTTGACACTGGGCTTTGCTCCTACTCTCGAGATGTATGTGCAAATTTACCTGCCAATAGAAAGGTTCATAGTTCTCATTTGAACAAAATACCTCTATTGCATTGACTTTTGTCTGGAAGACTAAACAACCTGATCTTTGTATGTTTTGACATGCATCTTTGGTACTCAGGATCACAAGATGCTTCGGTTTATAACCTTTTTCATTATCTTGCAGATTGGTCACTTTACCTCCGAGTTTGGGCACATTGACTTTTCTACGTGAACTTCGCATTGCAAATAACATGCTTGGCAGCCTACCTGTTGAAATAGGTTTGCTGAAGCAGCTAGAGATTCTTATAGCAAATAATAATAGGTAGTGTGTGCTAAACTTGCCACTTACTGGACTTGCAGTACCCTCAGTGATGTTATCTGATGTTTTGATATGCTAACATCAGTATTCACATGTTTTACTTATGTATATGCCTGCTTACTACTAAATAGATGTTGTATATTAAATTTGGGAAGTAATATGAGGTTACTGGGAAGAGGGACGATCTGTATGTATGCTAAATTCTTAATTTTCTGCTGTTCTCATTGTAGTACATCAGTATTCACACTTTTTACTTATGTATATGCCTGCTTACTACAGATAGATGCTGTATATTAAATTTGGGAAGTAATATGAGGTTACTGGGAAGAGGGGCGATCTATATGCTAAATTCTTAATTTTCTGCTGTTCTCGTTGTAGTTTATAGGATTAGAATGAAGGGGAAAAACATGAGCTTTCGTAGTGGCAGTTCTATGAATATTCTATTGTTCCTAAATGTTGGCATGTGTTATACTTGTAGCATCCAATGGGAATTATGGTGGTACTGTTTGATCTGAAAATTGAAAGGTATCCTGATCTTTCACACTACATCATTTTCACTTGACAGGATAACTTCGCTGCCTTCCTCTATAGGCGACTGTGAATCTCTCTTTGAGGTGTGTGCTTTCTCTTCTCTCTTTCTCCAGTGAAGCAGCCACCTATCCTAGCATGCAGTGATCCTTCGAAGCAAATGCCCCATGAACTCTTTTGAGCTTTGTAGTTGGCAGTTGTTCACCAAAGTTTTGACTTCATCAGGTGGACTTATCATCGAATCTTTTAGCCGAACTACCAAAGGCTTGCGGAAACCTTCACAATCTGAAGGTATGTGCCTAACCGCCTATACCTACATGGGAAGATGCATTCGCAATCACTAGCTATGTATATGTGCACAACATCTGAGTTAAATGTCACGACATTAAATGTCCAATTGTAATGACTTTAAAAATGCAGATGCTTAACCTGCGAATGTAGTAATTATTCTTGTGCATAACATAATAGCACAACAAATTCAACCGTTATTAATGTGAATTATTCCTTCATGATGTTTTTGATCTCACGTAGGCTGAGCATGTGAGTTAACTCTCTTTGTTTCTTAAAGAATCATTCACTAAACTCTTGTTTAATTACTTGAGAGTCGAGAAAGTCATAAATGTTTAGGCTTTGGTGATATTGCATGATATATTTACTAAATTAGAGCATGGAATGGACGACTGGTTTTGTTTTATTTGGTCAATACTTGCTATCTTGTGGTGAAAACAGAAAATCATTTGTCTCTTGTTTCTTGTGTAACCGTGTTGCACATTTCTATTCTCTATTTGCTCGCCTCTTCTTTTTAATCTTGGCGACATTTATACTGAAGAGAACATACCGTACTATTCAATGTTTGTAAGAAGTTACTTCCAACAGACTCTGCATCTAAGGAACAATGGTCTTAATTCCCTACCGCCGACTTTATTCAAGAAGTGCTGGCGGCTTACTACACTTGATCTCCATGGCACCGGAATTACAAATGACATTCTTCGACAGGTATAAGTTCACAGAAAGGTTGAAACCTTCACACATAGGTAGTTTTGTTTGTTATCATCATCGCTCCAGTGGAATTAAGATGGCTATATACATACTTTTTTTTGACCTACATACTTACATTTGGAATAGGAAATTATAGTTTCATCATTCAAGTTCTGTTTGTTTCTGCAATCTCTCTTACTGCTGCTTTCTATAGCTGGGTTCGCCCTGGGACACTTCCACATAATATAGTTTCCATGTTTATACCACCTTGTTGATAAGTACACTATTTGTTCTATATCGATGCTATTCCTTACATTTTAACCGAAATATGATTAAATCCTCTACCGTATTGCCTGTTTGGCCTTGGCTCTGACATAGATATTTTATGGTGCTAATGTTATTTTACTTTATACGAGCAGCTGGAGGGCTGGGAGGAGTTTGATGAACGTAGGTGGCAGAAGTATCAAAAGCAGCTGGATTTTCATGTAGGATCATCAGGTGTTTTCGACGAGGGTGCGGATGATGATAACCGGCATGCATAATTGTCTTTCTTATTACAGACAGGGTTTTGCGCTTCCAATATTGTCCCAGAATTATTCTAGAATTGAACTTGAACAGACACGGAGCTGATATTATTCCTCACATTTTGGTCGTGTATTTGTTTATTCCTATCATTTCATTACATTTTAATACCAAGTGATGAAAAGTGGTGGCTACCTGTTAAACATTATCAGAGCATTTGCATCCCCAGCATTCATAACTTATCAAGAACTTCCAAGATTTTTTAGAAACACTATGATTGCCTATGCGTTGCAACCGGGATTAGAATTTTTCTAGTACTGTAACCTGTGTTTATCTGCCCATATTAACCTGATTGTGTAAAAAATATTATTTTATTTGGTAAGCACTTATTGGCTTATGAAAGAAAAAATATTTTTGTTTGGTAAGTTAATAATAGGTGGATGCAGTTAAGGTAGTTTCAGGAAAATTTATGTAAAAAGACTTGAGATGAGACAAAAAGAATCAAAACGGGAGAGTGAGGGGAGAATGGATGTAAGGTTGGACGAAGCATAAGCGGACGACAGAACCCAAATATTTTTTAGGTAAGTGTTTGGGAACGGTGCGCCGGCTGAAACTTGGGCCGGTCGCACCTCGCTCGCTCGGGAAACCACGAAACACATCCACACCAGCTCGTGACGGGAAGAAACAGAAGAAGCCATGTCCATTGTGGGACCCACACACGATCTATCCCCACCTTATCTCTTCCTCCTCCTCTCTCTCTTCCTCAATCCCCTTCTTTCTGTTTCATCCCGATCCCGAATACCTCGCCGCCGTTTGTACCTCCTGACGAGCTCTTATCCATGGCGAGGGGAGGGGGCGGGTGTGATGTTTTGTTGGGCGACGGTAGGGCGCGCACTGCGAGCAGATGGCGGGGGTGGTGGTCCAAAGGCACTGGACGACGGCGCATCACGAGCACGAGTGGCGGCACGGCCGGCAACTGCAAGCTATGTGGCCGCCGGCGTGGATTGGCTCGGCGGTGCTGCAACCGCAGTTCCGCAGAGCTGCAACCGTGGTCGGAGAAAGCTGGAACCACGGTCTAGCGGAGCTGCAAGGCTCCTACATGCTGGCGAGGGGGTGCTACAACCATGGATGAGAAAAGCTGGAAGCGTTGTCCGGCGGAGCTACAACCAGATCCGGTGGAGCTGCGAGGTGAACCAGTCGTTTTTGTTGGCACCGTCCTTTTTTTTCTTTTGCTACAACTGTAAGTTTTTTTTGCTGGATCGCTGAGATGTTTTTGTTTCGTGACCGTCGGCAGAGAGGCATGATTTTTGGCGACATTGTCGGCCCTCGGTTGGTTTGCGAGGTGTTCTTTTTGCTGGAACCGGCATATTATTTTGCTGGAACTAACTTATTTTTTGCTACAATCGACCCTGCAGCTCTTCTCCTCTGAATTTGTTTTTGCTGGAACCGATCTATTCTTTTGCTGGAAGCTGGTATTTTTCTCGCTACAACTAATCATTGGAGCTATTTTTTGCAACTGAATTTGTTATGTTGGAACTTGAGCTTTTTCTTGCTGGAACCTAGTAATATTTTGCTTCAAGGATTTTGTTTTGTTTTCAGTTTTTTTGTAGGACAACAGATGCAAGCCGACGAGCCGGAGGCAATGACGTAGATCAGGGGGATGCTGCAACCATGGCGAATCGTGAGCTGGAATTAACCGGGGGAGGGGATTAGAGCTGCAATCTGTCGGTGACCGCGCGCTAGGGGATCCACTGGCGGCTGTTATGCAATCCCCAAGAGCGGCCCCGGCGAGCGCGCTGACGAGCGGCCCCGGCGAGCGCGCCGACGAGCGGCTCGGCGAGCTGCTAGCGCGAGGCCTGGGCGGTTCATGGAGTTGTGCTTTGTACGCGAGCGAGGAGGGGATTTTTTTTCTAGATCTGACGGTCACGTGTGTCTGTATCCAACGCTAGGGCACCGGCTGAAAATTTCGGCCGGCGCGCCAGCGCCTAGCAGTGCGTTATTTTTTAACGCGATATAAGAGAACCACGCGGAGCAAATCTTGATGTAAAAATGGAAAAAATAAAATAGAATTATCTTTTGGTTATAAAATATACATTCTGTCATTATTTAAACTGACAAAAATAGATGTGCCCATTGATCTTTTTGACCAGTTTACCAAAGATAAGAGATCTAAACTGCCAAAACATCTTACATTTGCAAATAAAGTGTGTATTTATTTGTTTATAGAGCATGAATTTATTGCTGTTTGTTGGATTACAAAAGATCTTTTTGACCAGTTTACCAAAGATAAGAGATCTAAACTGCCAAAACATCTTACATTTGCAAATAAAGGGTGTATTTATTTGTTTATAGAGCATGAATTTATTGCTGTTTGTTGGATTACAAAAGATGTCTAACCGGCATTAGGTTTTATCCCAAAAAACAATTTGTTGGGGGATCGTGAATTTAGTGCTATACAATAGATTGATCTGATTTATTGGGTTATCAAAAATCTTTTTTATGAAAACCAGATCGACATGGAAATCTGAAAAAAATGATGGAGGTTGGAAGGAGAGATGAATAGTGGTGGTGAGAAAAATTAACGCAAGATGGAACATGTATCAAGTCTAGACTTGAACTCAGGTGGGTAGATTTTGCTGCAAGGAATTACTTCACTAGAACTTTTAAGATGCTTCCAAATGATTATCGATTGTCTATTTGATTATTCTAATCTTGTAGGCGAAGGATGCTGTGTATTGTCGAGTTAATTGCAAAAAAATATCATATTTGAGGCATCGATTGCAGAAAACCGCCTAATCCATAATTTTATGTAAAAACCACCACGTTTCTAGTAAACTTTTTGCAAATTGCACTGATAAGGTGATTTAGCCCATTTAATCACTTTCTGACACATGGGACCGGGCTGTAAGGAGCTGACTTGGCAAAAAAATTACACACAGACCCCTAGTAGATCTAAAAAAAGTAATCAGCCCCTGGACATGCCCGACAGAGCCTGCTGCCTCGATCCCGTCGGATTGGGAGAGCCCGAGCTGGCCGACCCCCCGCGCCACTCCGGCGACGTCGCTGCCACCGACAAGCACGTCGGCGACCACCGCTACAAGCTTCGTGCGGCCCAGAGATGAGGCCAGTACCTGCCGCATCTCGTGCGTGTCCGCCTCGCCGTGGATCCGCCGGGAAGCGGGAGGCGCCTCGCTCGTCGTCTTCTGCCCATGCCCGAGGTTGTCACGGCGGCACTCAAGGCCGCCACAGGAGGCCCCTGCGGGAGGCAAACGGAAGCGGCCACAGGCCGCGGGCTCGTGCTCCGAGCGTCGTTGTCCTCTCTGACCAGGACATTGAATCTGGACGGGAATGGGACGACGGCGAGCGAAGGTGGCCGGAGGTGGGGGTGCAGGCAAGCTGGGCGGCGCGGTGGGTGTGGGTGCAGATCGCGGGGCGGCGGCGGCGGCCAGGAGGTTGCCGAAGGCGCCGGGCATCTCTTGGCGGGGGAAGAGGAATTGGCTCGGGAGGTCAACCCCGTCATCCACTTTGTGACAGAATTGTATGCCAAGAACAACCATTTTGTGTGCAGTAAAATGGGCAAGTTGCGCAACAGAGTCGTTCGGCCGGGAAAAGAAATTGAAATCAAGAACAAAGTATGTCGGATGACAGTAGCAACAGCAGTCTGCCGCCGCGACCTGCACCCACACACACAACTGCAACCCTCCATCCATGGCGGCTTCTTGCAGAGAACAAGAGAGAAGAAAGGAGAAGTGGAGGCAGGGGACGACGGCGCGAGGGGCCTGCAGGTTGCGGGCGTCAGCTTGCCAGAGGCGCTGGGCAGAGGATGCCTCAAGGCGGCGGCGGCTTGCAGGATCGAAGGGAGGAGGGAGGCCACCCGCTGGGTTGGATTGCGTTTTTTTATCTAGGGGGTCGTATGTCAATGTTTTGCCAAGTCAGCTCCTTACAGTCCGGCTCCATTTGTCAGAAAATAATTAAACAGCCTAAATTCTCCGATCAGTGCTTTCTGCAGAGAGATTACTGAGAACGCGGTGATTTTTGCACAAAATTAGAGACTAGGTGGTTTTCTGCAACCCTTGCTGGTGGTTTTCTGCAATTAACTCGTGTATTATCCATGGGCGGTGAATTTCCATGTGATCTTATCAACCTCATTTGTGCTAAGCTCAGTTTTCGCTTATCTTAGTCCAAACGATGACGAATTCTTTCACGTGGGCGACCGTGAGACCATCCGCTGTCCTAATCTGTGCAATGAACAACACTGTTATTGTTTGAACTCGTTTCGTCGTCATACCCGGAGAAGCAGAGGCCGTGACTCATGCAATCAACTCGACATGAAAAAGTTGTCTTCGAGAACATGCCATGGTATCTTGTGGTCCAGCCATTCGAGCAAAATAAATGGCTGCCAAAATGAGCAAATTAATGTCTAAGGGTATATCCTGAAATAAGAAACGCTACAGCAATGGGGTTGAGCACTAAAAGTCCATTTCCTCGTCTCCTCAGAGTCTCATCAAGCCACATCAATATCTGACCAAACAGACGAATTCCCCATCAATCTACTCAATTTTCCATGTCTTCACCTGATATTCTTGTGTTCTTTGCATGCCGTTAAATTTCCCTCTTTCGCAGTCTTAGTCGCGCGCTAGCGGCACCTTAAAACTGAAGCTGTATTCAGTGAGTAGACCTAAAGCAATTCGATGTCAATTTTTCCTCTTGCATTTCAAAAAGTTTTCACCCACTCTGATAGCATGCGATGTCAGACTACCAGAGTCTATGGTCGGCATTGTTCATAACTGTTCGGCACTACAATTTGTTCGCTGTGGGCAGCATTGCCATTGCAACCCCTGGATGTTGTTCTCAGCAGTAGGTTTCGTTGTTTTGAAAACGAGGTCGCCAACGACCAGATTGGATCTGTCCTCTGATGACGACTAATCTCTGCCGCCGTCACCGTCCAAGAAAACGTGCATCTTTCTCGGCCCTCTGAGAGCAATGCATTTGTTGCTTCTTATTGGCATACTTACTGAGAAAGGTTAGCATTTCCGTGAGAAACATGCATTGTACTCCCTCTTCAGCTACTCCAGCGACAAATATTACGGTACAGAGAGAGTACAACCATACAATAATTCTTAAGTCCACTCTGCTTTGGAATTCTACCAGCAAAGGTCATATTTTATCTTTCATACCTCAAGGCGCTCTACTCCAGCTTGCAAGCACGAAACCTCTGGCGGTCTTATCCTGCAATTGATCTATCAGTAAAAGCCACTATTATATTGCCTCAGTTTCTTTGACAAAATAGAATAAAAAGGCTGAAAATCTGACGTCATATATATAGGCATGGCAATTTATATTTTTGCAAGCACGACAATTTTTCGGTAAAAAATGAATTGAGACGGATTTACCATTCTTGCCAATTAAACTTGCCATTTTTGACACACACACAACTTACCATGAAAACGTATGTTTTGCCATGCCTAAAAATCAGCCGTTCACTGGATATCCGGATCCAAAGAAAAGAGTGTCTTATCTTATATAAATGAGGAAAATAATTATACTATCATAAGCACATCACATGCCTGTTGTTTGCACATACGCGCGCGCAGAGTATTCATGTGTTTGGTAGTGCCGTGTATTTTCAAAAGAAGCGATATTTACATGTGGAAAAATCCGGTACTGTGTGTTTTCTTTTGAATGCTATATGTTCGTGCATGTTTTTTCTGGAAAAACTTTTGATCTTTTCATTAAATATCATGGTAGTACAAAGAACACTAAAAATAACAAATTACATCCATGTTTAGACCACCTACCGACGACTACAAGCACTCGAGCCAGCCAAATGCGCGCCAACGTCATCTTCCCTTCTTCTCTGGAGCCAACAAAACCTTATTCTAGTAAATAGTTGGAAAGTCATCATACTAAGGCCCAAAGGACCAACGCACCAAAACAACAACCGCCGCCGACGAAGAAAAGCGTGGATTAAAAGGATCAAACCTGTAGATACACAAACACGGATGAACGAGGACAAACACCGATCGAATCTTGCGAGATCCACCGGAGACACATCTCTTCATGCCTTTCGGCGACGCTAGTCGCACGCTGGGACAGGGGCTAGGCGAAGAAAACTTTATTTTATCTTTAGGAAGCCGTTACTGTCGTGGTTCTAAGTCTGACAGTAGTGTAGGGGGGTAAGTATGGAGA
The DNA here is from genome assembly GCF_003073215.2 of Triticum urartu. Taxonomy (NCBI): domain Eukaryota; kingdom Viridiplantae; phylum Streptophyta; class Magnoliopsida; order Poales; family Poaceae; genus Triticum; species Triticum urartu. The sequence goes on along the minus strand of NC_053022.1, from coordinate 249,026,714 downwards.
GGCAAGATCTTAGTTATGGAGAAGTTGTAAGCACGCAAGCTTTACGAGTTCAGGCCCTTCTCGGAGGAAGTAATAGCCCTACGTCTCGGAGCCCGGAGACGGTCGACTGGATTATGTGAATATGAGTTACAGAGGTGCGAACCCTTGTCTCGGAGGAGGGGGGTGGCTTATATAGAGTGCGCCAAGACCCCGGCCAGCCCACGTTACAAAGGGTTCAATGTACATTAAGGCAGGGCGTTACTGGTAACGCTAATAATAAAGTGCTATGATGACCATAAAAGCTACTTAATGATCGACCGTTAGCTTGCGGAGTGACTTCAGGTCTTCTGGCCGTCGAGTGGTTGGATCTTGGTCGAGTGATTGCTTTTTGGTCGAGCGTCTTCGAGTCTGTCGAGTGAAACACCTCCAAGTCGATTGAAAGGTGGTTTCTTCTAGAGATGTCCTTGGGTAGGGCAGTTAGGACAGGTCCATGATCCTACCCTAGGTACATAGCTTCATCATTAGCCCCCGAATGGATCGAGGTTTGAGTGGGGAAGGAGTTGAGAACTTCTCTGACTCGTTTTTCATGCCGTGAGCATATCTTGTTTCAGATCAACGGACCTGAGTGATGACAGCAACTTCCTTTTCAGTCGCCTTGATCCATTCTTAATTCTTCGTCGAGTGGGTTTCTTTACTTGTAAGGCTCCGAGTGATGGTGCGGAGGAGATCTTTGGTCTGACAAGTTGTTTGCTGCGCGCAGATTTCGTGGGATCCGAATTTTGGGAAGCGCGCGGGACGGGGGAGGCCGCAGTAATCAGATGGGATAGAGCGGAGCCGCCTCGATCCCCGCGCCACCTTTTTCGCCACGTATCGCGCGCGCGGTCGTTACGGGATTTGACAGAGCCTCCTGGGCCTACCCGTCAGCCACTCGGAAGCGGCCTGATATAAAGCGCCGGACCGGAGTCTCCCGAACAGTGCATCTCATTACCTCTTCTCTTCCTCACGCCCCTCCGCTGCGCTCGCTCTCGCCCCAGCGCCACCGCACCGTGCGCGTCTCGCCGACGACAATGGGGAAGGAGAAGACAGCGGCTCTGGAGCGGGCAAAGAAGGCGACAGCGAGGTCGAAGGGGAAGGCGACCAGCCGGGGCGGATCTTCCTCGCGGTCCGGCCTGCCGAGGGGCTGGATCCAGGGCGACTGGATCCACTCAAGGATCTCCCAAGAAGACCTCGACGACTTGGCCGAAGGGGGGCTGATCCCCTACGACTCGGCGCGGCTTCCGGGGAAGGAATCTGAGTCGCAGCCTCGGGAGGGTGAGCGTGTCCTTCTTGCCACCCACGTCGACCGTGGATTTTCCTTGCCCCCTCACCCCTTCTTCCGAGGGTTTCTGAACTTCTTTGGGGCACAACTCCATCATTTTACCCCCAACTCGATCGTTTATCTTGCCGCTTTCATTTCTTTGTGTGAGAACTTCCTGGGTTGTCGGCCTCACTGGGGTCTCTTCAAGCATATTTTCACTTGTCGCTCCCAGACAGTGAAAAAGGCTAATCCGAGTGACGAGAGGACCCAAGTGATCCAGATGTGTGGGGGTCTTGGCATCCAGACGAGAGGGAAAAGCTCCTTTCCGGCCATGATTCTTCCCGACTCAGTTCCCGGATGGCAGTCGACCTGGCTTTACTGTAAAGACCAGTCGACGCCAGGGCAATCGACTGGCCTCCCTCCCTTTACCATGGACCGAGTGGAAAAACCCTCCCCTTTGAAGGTGCTCCCGAAGGAGAAGGTGCACGTGAAGGTGTTGGTCAACCGAGTGGTCCAGCTTATTCGTGACGGGGTCACTGGTATGAATCTCTTGAAGGTCTTCCTTCAGCGGCGCATCCAGCCTCTCCAAGCCCGAGACCATCCGATGTGGATGTATTCGGGTCTTGAAGACTCCACTCGGATCCACCCGGAGGAGGTCGACGACGACACACTGGAGAAGTGGCTGTCTGGCATTACCAGGAATAAGGACAATCCTAGGGGAGCCAGGAGAGTCCCTCCATTCGACCAGTCTCACGCACCAGAGCAGATCTGATTCTGAGTTTTTGCTTGTAATCTGAATTCACTCGCGTAGCTGCCTATATTGCGTCGACTGACTTTGATCTACCTGCTTTCTTTCAGGCCATTATTGAAATGTATTCAATGCCCAACGGGGAGCAAGAGCAAGCTCTGGAAGGCGAGGCGAGTGGCGGCGAAAGTGGCGAGTGGGCTTCCGATGGTGAAGGGGATGGAGAAAGCGACGACTCAAGCGATGGAGAAGAAGTCGAGTCGCCTCCTCGCAGGGAGAGGCGATCCAAGCTTGACCAAGAACGGCCAAGTGCCCGTGACAAGGCGACTGCTCCGGCTGGTCAGTCTTCGAAGCACCCTCGAATCTCTTCACCAACCCCGACTGAGAAGGCGCCAAAGCACCCCAGAGTTGCAGAGCCGAAGACTCGGAAGGCGTTGCCGAAAATCAAGATTGATATCCCCGTCGCTTCTGCGTGAGTGCCTCTCTTTGCATTCACTCGACGCTCCGCGCTGTTTTTTTTCTTGTTTTAACTGGACGAACTTTGGAACTGTCAGCGCTGCTACCTCCGGGACCTCAGCTTACAGGGACGAAGATGAGGCGATGGAGGATGCGGTCACTTCTAATCCGGGTATGATCCCTGCCATACTGTCTTTATTTTGGTCGATTCAACTGCAACGCGTACCATTGGGTGATGTGATTTTGACGATTGAACTTTGCATAGCTCCCAACGTTATTGACCTCCCTGATGATGATGAAGAGCCTGAGAGGCCTTTGACGAGGAAAAATAGGCGAGCTCCTGCAAGCGAGGCGCTACAGACGACGCCGAGGGCGGAACCAGTTGTTCAGGACACTGGCGACGTCAATCGGGGTTCTGTTACCTTCACTGAGCCGCTGTCGAGTGCCTTGCCTTCTTCGTCGACTGCTCAGGCCCCTGTCGACCCGCCTTCAGTTTTTGCGACCCATCATGTCCCGGAGGACGAGGTGAATGCTGCTAAGGAAGCCATACGCCAGGCGGGCATTATGATGGAGAAGATGAAGACGGTGCGGGACACCAGCCAAGCCGCCTATGATGCCAGCTCGGCTCTCCAGAGCAACGTTCAGGTTAGTTGGTCGCCGCTTGTTCTGTTAGGATATGCTACCTGAAGATTCTTTCCGAAAACCTTTGCATCTGTACACCCACTGGGTGCGTCGATTGAATTTTTGGACTAGTGGGGGCACGCTAAGTGCACCCACTGGGTGTAGTCCCCGAGACTACAGTGGACTGCTGGCAGTCAACTGTAGTCTTTGTATTTTGCCGAATGTATAAACCGAACTGGTAGTTTGTCTCTTCCACTCGACTTCGGCGGGCCGGACGAGTGGGATCAGAACTGGTGGGGGCATGCTAAGTGCACCCACTAGGTGTAGTCCCTGAGACTATGGTGGACTGCGGGCAGTCGACCGTAGTCTTAGTATTTATTGCCTTTATTGTTTTTTGCTGTAAAAATAACTTCTCCCCTTTGATTTCAGAAATCTTGTGATCTCGGAGCTTGCTTTGCTGACTTGGAGAAGCAACAGATTCAACTGAACCTTGACTTGGAGCTGGCCAGGACAGAGCTGCAAAAGGTCAGAGACGACGCCGCAGGTAAGACGAGTTTGTCGACTGGTCAGTTTTAGGCTTGGGTACTCTTCTGCTATTTTTGAATCAATCATCATTTCTTTGCAGAAAAACTGAGAGAAGCTCTGGCGAAGAAGGATCAGGATTTGGCCGCTGCTCGTAAGGAGGCTGACGACAAGACCGCTCTGGCCGAATAGAAGCTGGCTTCGGTCGGCCAGTTGGAAGAAGAGAATACAAGGCTGAAGACCGCTCTGAATGACTCCAACAAGGAGTGCTCGCGCTGGAAGAAGGCGAATCTCGTCCAGGGCAAGAAAATGGAAGGCATTGCTCGCAGGAGGGATGATCTGGAGAGTTATCTGAGAAGTCTTGCCAAGAAGCTGTTCATCAAGCTTGAAGTTGCACATTCTGTTCCGACTGACTTTTTTTTAGTCGACTCAGTGTACGAAAATTGACTTATCCTTGGATCGTGAATGCAGAGTTTTGCCAGAAGTTTGAAGAGGAGACTGGGCGGATCGAGCCTGGTTTGGATCCAATCAACTCTCCCGTGAAACATGAAACTGCCATGAACCTGCTCCGTCTGGTATCTCGCATCGACAGTGCCGTGGACTACTTGGCTCGACTGAAGGTCGCCATGTCGCGGATTGACCCGGCACTTTGGCCAGAGGCTGTGCTCCAAAATGATATTGAGTCCCTGATGACTCGACTAAATGAAATCCCCGATCGAGTGCAGGAGTGGAAGAAGTCTGCTGCTCGGTGTGGCGCTGACGTGGCTCTGTCTTTGGTTCGTGTCCACTGCAAGGAGGTGCGACAGGACAAACTGGCAGCAATCAAGGTCGCCAACACCCAGAAGCATGACTTCCGAACCTTTATGGAGACTTTCATCGCTGCAGCCACTCGGATAGCCGACGGCGTCGACCTGGATGAGTTCGTCGAGCCTGCCAGCCCTCCTCCCGCGGAGTGAACAAACTCTTATGTCCCACCTTAAATTCGCCTCGGAATGCCGAGTGGTTTTTGTAACAGTTAAACTTTTTCGGGCTGCATGTCCGAGTACTTCGATCTGTGATTTGGAACCTTTGGAATTTACCCGAACTTGGTTTATTGTTGAATATCTTTATAAATCTCCTGCTGAGCGAACCCATTCTTCATTCGAGACAACTTTTGCATTCGCAGCGCAGCTCCGAAGGAGAGGGAAGCAGTCGACCTATGTCTTGTATTTGTGGCGAAGCTCCCCAGGGGAAGGCGGCGGTCGACCCACACCCTATTACTGCAGAGTGGGACGGAGCGCACATTGTATTTGTGGCGAAACTCCCCAGGAGAAGGTGGCAGTCGACCTGCCCCTCGTCGTCCTTGAGGAACGAGATGTGTTTCGTACTTAGGCGAGTTCTGGACTGTAGCTAAGCCCCCGAGTGGGAGGATTGCTCTCCACTCGGTAGGATTTTTTTTTCAAACTTAGGCGAGTGCCGGACTGCAGCTAAGTCTCTAAGTGAGAGAACTTAGGTGAGTACTGGACTGCAGCTAAGCCCCCGAGTGGGAGGATTGCTCTCCACTCGGTAGGATTTTTTCAAACTTAGGCGAGTGCCGGACTGCAGCTAAGTCTCTAAGTGAGAGAACTTAGGCGAGTACTGGACTGCAGCTAAGCCCCCGAGTGGGAGGATTGCTCTCCACTCAGTAGGATTTTTTCAAACTTAGGCGAGTGCCGGACTGCAGCTAAGTCACTAAGTGAGAGAACTTAGGCAAGTACTGGACTGCAGCTAAGCCCCCGAGTGGGAGGATTGCTCTCCAGTCGGTAGGATTTTTTCAAACTTAGGCGAGTGTCGGACTGCAGCTAAGTCTCTAAGTGAGAGAACTTAGGCGAGTGCTGGACTGCAGCTAAGCCCCCGAGTGGGAGGATTGCTCTCCACTCGGTAGGATTTTTTCAAGCTTAGGCGAGTGTTGGACTGCAGCTAAGTCTCTAAGTGAGAGAACTTAGGCGAGTGCTGGACTTCAGCTAAGCCCCCGAGCAGGAGGATTGCTCTCCACTCGGAAAGATTTTTTCAAACTTAGGCGAGTGCCGGACTGCAGCTAAGCCTCCAAGTGAGAGAACTTAGGCGAGTGCTGGACTGCAGCTAAGCCCCCGAGTGGTAGGATTGCTCTCCACTCGGTAGGATTTTTTCAAACTTAGGCGAAACGGATTCGCAGCTAAGCCCCCGAGTGGGAGACTGGCTCGCCACTCGGTAGGAAACTGTTTTTACAAACTTAGGCGAAGCGGATTCGCAGCTAAGCCACCCACTGGGGGATTTCTTACGCAAACAAAAAACAATAATAATCACTGGGAAAATTATAACGCTCTTGTCTTTGATAAATAAACTACAGGAGTTTTTCTTATTACATCTCATCCGAGTGAGAATTTAAGTATAAAAGGGGCGGAGTAGCTCCGCATTCCAGGCTCGTGGCTCATCAATCTGGCGATCGACATTGTAGAGGTGGTATGCTCCATTGTGGAGGACTCTGGTAACTATGAAGGGGCCTTCCCAAGTAGGAGCGAGCTTGTGTGGTTTCTGCTGATCCATTCGGAGGACTAAGTATCCTTCTTGGAAGGCTCGGCTCTTCACGTTTAGCATGGAATCGACGCAAGTCTTGCTGATAGATGGTCGATCGAATCAAGGCCATTTCTCTTTCTTCTTCTAGGAGGTCGACTGCGTCCTGCCGGGCTTGTTCTGCTTCATCTTCTGAGTAGAGCTCGACTCTGGGAGCGTTGTGAAGCAGGTCACTCGGTAAGACTGCCTCGGCTCCATAGACCAGAAAGAATGGGGTTCTTCCAGTCGATCGATTCGGGGTTGTCCTCAATCCCCAAAGGACTGATGGAAGCTCGTCGACCCATGCACCTGCTGTGTGCTTGAGATCGCGCATCAATCGGGGTTTCAGTCCTTTGAGAATTAGGCCGTTTGCCCTTTCTGCTTGCCCATTCGACCGAGGGTGAGCGACCGAAGCATAGTCGACCCGAGTGCCCCGAGAGGCGCAAAAGGCCCTGAATTTGTCGGAATCGAAGTTTGACCCGTTGTCGGTGATGATGCTGTGCGGAACTCCATATCTGAATATCAACTCTCTGATGAAACTGATAGCGGTGCAAGCATCAAGATTCTTGATAGGCTTGTCCTCAATCCATTTGGTGAACTTGTCGACTGCTACCAGCACATGAGTGAAGCCGCTCCTGCCTGTTCTCAGTGGTCCAACCATGTCCAACCCCCAAACAGCGAAGGGCCAGACGAGTGGAATGGTTTTCAGGGCTGACGCGGGCTTGTGTGGCATATTGGAGTAATACTGACATCCTTCACATTTGTCGACTATCTCTTTGGCCATCTCATTGGCTCTTGGCCAGTAGAACCCCGCTCGGTATGCTTTAGCCACAATGGTCCGAGAGGACGCATGATGACCACAGGTCCCCGAGTGGATATCGTTAAGGATCATCTGACCTTCTTCTGGTGTAATACACTTCTGGCCGACCCCAGTCGCGCTTTCTCTATATAACTGTCCCTTTATGACTGTAAAGGCCTTGGATCGACGGACAATCTGTCGAGCTTCTTCTTCGTCTTCCGGGAGTTCTTTCCTTAGGATGTACGCGATGTACGGTTCTGTCCAGACGGGAGTGATAACCAAGACTTCCATGATCAAGTCGACCACAGCTGGCACTTCAACTTCAGTCGGATCCGTGGCACTTTTTGGCTGCGGGGCCTCTTCAGTGAAGGGATCCTCCTGGACTGATGGTGTGTGGATGTGTTCCAGAAACACATTGCTGGGAATGGCTTCTCTTTTGGAACCTATTTTTGCCAGATCATCAGCTGCTTGATTTTTCAGTCGGGGTATGTGATGAAGCTCTAACCCCTCGAATTTCTTCTCCAGTTTTCTCACTGCATTGCAATAACCAGTCATGGCTGGACTTCTGACATCCCATTCCTTCATTACTTGATTGACCACCAAATCTGAGTCGCCATAGACCATGAGGCGACGGACGCCGAGTGAAATGGCCATGCGCAACCCATATAAAAGTGCTTCGTATTCTGCCTCGTTGTTAGAGGAATCAAAGTGGATTTGAAGAACATATCTGAGTTTATCTCCTCTGGGGGAGACCAACACCACTCCGGCTCCGGAACCACTTATCATCTTGGAACCGTCAAAGAACATGGTCCAATGCTCCGAGTGAACCTGAGTCAGCAGTTGCTGTTCAATCCACTCGGCGACGAAATCCGCGATTGCCTGGGACTTGATAGCTTTCTTTGCCTCAAACTTGATATCTAGAGGAAGGAGTTCAATCGCCCATTTTGCCACTCGACCAGTTGCGTCCCTGTTATGCAAGATCTCTGACAACGAAGCGTCGCTGACGACTGTAATGGAATGATCAGAGAAGTAGTGGGCAACTTTCTTTGTGGTCATATAAATCCCATATACGAGCTTCTGATAATGAGGATATCTTTGCTTCGATGGGGTCAAGACTTCAGAAATATAATACACTGGGCGCTGAACTTTGAAGGTTTTCCCTTCTTCTTCCCGCTCGACCGTGAGTACCGTACTGACGACTTGTCCTGTGGCTGCAATGTAAAGCAGCAAAGGCTCCTTGCTGATTGGGGCAGCAAGCACCGGCTGGGTGGAGAGCAGAGCTTTGAGTTCTGCGAACGCTGCGTCAGCTTCAGGAGTCCACTCGAACTTGTCAGACTTCTTCATCAATCGGTAAAGAGGTAATGCCTTTTCACCGAGACGAGATATGAATCGACTTAGGGCGGCCAAGAAACCAGTAAGCTTCTGAACATCATGCACTCGCACAGGACTTTTCATTCGGAGTATAGTACCAACTTTTTCTGGATTGGCGTTGATTCCCCGTTCGGAAACGAGAAAACCGAGTAACTTTCCGCCAGGAACCCCGAATGTGCATTTTGATGGATTAAGCTTGATATCAAACCTTCTGAGGTTGGCAAAGGTTTCAGCAAGGTCAGTCAGCAGGTCGGAACCCTTCCGTGACTTGACCACAATATCATCCATGTACGCCTCCACATTCCGACTGATTTGGGTGAGCAAACACTTCTGAATCATCCTCATGAATGTGGCTCCGGCATTCTTGAGGCCGAATGGCATGGTAACATAACAGAAGCACCCGAATGGAGTGATGAAAGCTGTTTTGATCTCGTCAGGTCCATACAGACGGATCTGATGGTACCCAGAATAGGCTTCTAAAAAAGACAGTCGCTCACATCTCGCAGTCGAGTCGACTATCTGGTCGATGCGGGGGAGAGGAAAATGGTCTTTCGGGCAGGCCCGATTGATATGTTTAAAGTCAATGCACATGCGAAGTGACTTGTCCTTCTTGGGGACCATGACAACATTGGCGAGCCACTCGGAGTGGTAGATTTCTCGGATGAACTCTGCCGCTAAGAGCCGAGCTACCTCTTCGCCAATGGCCTTTCTCTTCTGGACGGCGGACCGTCAGAGATGTTCCTTGACAGATTTTATTTTTGAGTTGACTCTTAGGCGGTGCTCAGCCAGCTCCCTGGGAACACCCGACATGTCAGAGGGATTCCATGCGAAAATGTCCCAATTCTCACGGAGGAACTGGATGAGCGCTTCTTCCTATTTGGAGTCGAGTGTTGTCGAGATATGAGTTGGAGCACCGCTGGGGTCGGTCGGGTGGATATGAGCTGTATTTGTATCGCCAGTCGACTGAAAAGCTGACTCTGTAGCGGGCTTCTTGGCTCGCAACAAATCACTCGGGTCTGCAGTCTTCTGGTATTCCCGCAACTCCACCACTGCCATCTGAGCGTCGGCGATCTTCGAACCTTTCTGAAAACATTCTTCCGCTTTCTTCCGATTGCCCGTAATAGTGATCACACCTTTGGGGCCAGGCATCTTCAATTTAAGATACACATAACACGGTCGGGCCATGAAGCGTGCATAAGCCGGCCTGCCCAAAATAGCGTGGTAGGCACTCTGGAAGTCTACAACTTCAAATGTCAACTTTTCTTTGCGGTAATTCTTGGAATCACCGAAAACCACATCAAGAGCAATCTGGCCGAGTGATTCAGCCTTCTTCCCAGGAATGACTCCGTGGAAACTCATGTTGCTGGCACTGAGTCTGGACATTGGAATGCCCATCCCTTTCAACGTCTCAGCATACAATATGTTCAAACCACCGCCACCATCCATCAAGACTTTGGTCAGTCGAGTGCCTTCAACCACTGGGTCGACCACTAGAGCTTGCCTCCCAGGGGTGGCAATATGCGTTGGGTGATCGGACTGGTCGAACGTGATGGCAGTCTGGGACCATTTCAAATAACTTGGTGTCGCCGGAGCAACCATATTCACCTCTCGGTTGATGACTTTCAGTCGACTTTTGCTCTCAACATCACCAAAAATCATCAAGGTGGAATTGACTTGAGGGTATCCGTCGTCACCGTCCTCTTTGTCCTCGACCTTGTCCGACTCCTTTTCCTTACCTTTGGGATGTTTGCCCTGGAACTGCTGGATCAAGAGTCGACACTGTCGAGTGGTATGTTTCGGGTAAATGAAATTACCCTCTTCATCTTTCTTTGTGTGGATGAGACATGGCAAGTCCAACACATCATTTCCGTCCTGGTCTTTAACCTTTTTAGGGTTCCAAGGCCCTTTAGGTTTCCCTTTAAACTTTCCTTGGGTTAAAGCTAAGGCTTCCCCGGGAGCCGCTGGCTCGGCTTTCCGCTTTTGTTTCCGATTGGAATTGCCTCCGGGTTCTTGAGCGACTGACTTGAGTTTGCCACTCCTGAGCCGATCTTCATCTTCGCCATTAGCGTACTTGGTGGCAATCTCCATCATCCTATTCAGGGACATATCCCCGGTGCGACCGAATTTCAAATTCAGTTCTCTGTACTTGACGCCTTCCTTGAAGGCACAAACTGCTTGGTGGTCAGGCGCATTCTCCACCGAGTGATGTAACGTGATCCACCTCTGGATGTAATCCCTCAAAGTTTCATTTGGCTTCTGTACACAAGACCGCAGTTCCGTCAGCCCTGCCGGTCGCTTGCACGTACTTTCAAATGTGGTGACGAACACTCAGGAGAGATCCTCCCAAGTGTAAATGCTGGTAGTGTTGGAAATGTGCCCTAGAGGCAATAATAAATTAGTTATTATTATATTTCCTTGTTCATGATAATCGTTTATTATCCATGCTAGAATTGTATTGATAGGAAACTCAGATACATGTGTGGATACATAGACAACACCATGTCCCTAGTAAGCCTCTAGTTGACTAGCTCGTTGATCAATAGATGGTCACGGTTTCCTGACCATGGACATTGGATGTCGTTGATAACGGGATCACATCATTAGGAGAATGATGTGATGGACAAGACCCAATCCTAAGCCTAGCACAAAGATCCATGTAGTTCGTATGCTAAAGCTTTTCTAATGTCAAGTATCATTTCCTTAGACCATGAGATTGTGCAACCCCCGGATACCGTAGGAGTGCTTTGGGTGTGCCAAACGTCACAACGTAACTGGGTGGCTATAAAGGTACACTACAGGTATCTCCAAAAGTGTCTGTTGGGTTGGCACGAATCGAGACTGGGATTTGTCACTCCGTGTAAACGGAGAGGTATCTCTGGGCCCACTCGGTAGGACATCATCATAATGTGCACAATGTGATCAAGGAGTTGACCACGGGATGATGTGTTACGGAACGAGTAAAGAGACTTGCCGGTAACGAGATTGAACAAGGTATCGGGATACCGACGATCGAATCTCGGGCAAGTATCGTACCGCTAGACAAAGGGAATTGTATACGGGATTGATTAAGTCCTTGACATCGTGGTTCATACGATGAGATCATCGTGGAACATGTGGGAGCCAACATGGGTATCCAGATCCCGCTGTTGGTTATTGACCGGAGAGTCATCTCGGTCATGTCTGCATGTCTCCCGAACCCGTAGGGTCTACACACTTAAGGTTCGGTGACGCTAGGGTTATAGAGATATTAGTATGCGGTAACCCGAAAGTTGTTCGGAGTCCCGGATGAGATCCCGGACATCACGAGGAGTTCCGGAATGGTCCGGAGGTAAAGAATATATATAGGAAGTGCTATTTCGGCCATCGGGACAAGTTTCGGGGTCACCATATTGTACCGGGACCACCGGAAGGGTCCCGGGGGTCCACCGGGTGGGGCCACCTGCCCCGGGGGACCACATGGGTGTAGGGGGTGCGCCTTGGCCTATATGGGCCAAGGGCACCAGCCCCAAGAGGCCCATGCGCCAAGAGATGAGGGAAAGGAAGAGTCCTAAAGGGGGAAGGCACCTCCTAGGTGCCTTGGGGAGGAGGGACTCCTCCCTGGCCGCACCCTTCCTTGGAGGAAGGGCCAAAGGCTGCGCCCCCCCTCTCCCTTGGCCCTATATATAGTGGGGGAAAGGGAGGGCAGCAACACCTAAGCCCTGGCGCCTCCCTCTCCCTCTCATGACACATCTCCCTCCTCCCGCAGCGCTTGGCCAAGCCCCGTTGGAATCCCGCTACTTCCACCACCACGCCGTCGTGCTGCTGGATCTCCATCAACCTCTCCTCCCCCCTTGCTGGATCAAGAAGGAGGAGGTGTCACTGCTCCGTACGTGTGTTGAACGCGGAGGTGCCGTCCGTTCGGCGCTAGGATCATCGGTGATTTGGATCACGACGAGTACGACTCCATCAACCCCGTTCTCTTGAACGCTTCCGCACGCGATCTACAAGGGTATGTAGATCCACTCCTCCCTCGTTGCTAGATGACTCCATAGATAGATCTTGGTGACACGTAGGAAAATTTTGAATTATTGCTACGTTCCCCAACAGTGGCATCATGAGCTAGGTCTATGCGTAGTTTCTATGCACGAGTAGAACACAAAGTAGTTGTGGGCGTTGATTTTGTTCAATATGCTTACCATTACTAGTCCAATCTTGATTCGGTGGCATTGTGGGATGAAGCGGCCCGGACCGACCTTACACGTACTCTTACGTGAGACTGGTTCCACCGACTGACATGCACTAGTTGCATAAGGTGGCTAGCGGGTGTCTGTCTCTCCCACTTTAGTCGGATCGGATTCGATGAAAAGGGTCCTTATGAAGGGTAAATAGCAATTGGCATATCACGTTGTGGTTTTTGCGTAGGTAAGAAACGTTCTTGCTAGAAACCCATAGCAGCCACGTAAAACATGCAAACAACAATTAGAGGACGTCTAACTTGTTTTTGCAGGGTATGCTATGTGATGTGATATGGCCAAAAGGATGTGATGAATGATATATGTGATGTATGAGATTGATCATGTTCTTGTAATAGGAATCACGACTTGCATGTCGATGAGTATGTCAACCGGCAGGAGCCATAGGAGTTTTCTTAATTTATTTATGACCTGCGTGTCAACATAAACGTCATGTAATTACTTTACTTTATTGCTAACTGTTAGCTGTAGTAGTAGAAGTAATAGTTGACGAGACAACTTCATGAAGACACGATGATAGAGATCATGATGATGGAGATCATGGTGTCATGCCGGTGACGATGATGATCATGGAGCCCCAAAGATGGAGATCAAGAGGAGCAAAGTGATGATGGCCATATCATGTCACTATTTGATTGCATGTGATGTTTATCATGTTTATGCATCTTGTTTACTTAGAACGACGGTAGTAAATAAGATGATCCCTCATAATAATTTCAAGAAAGTGTTCCCCCTAACTGTGCACCGTCGTTTCGAAGCACCACGTGATGATCGGGTGTGATAGATTCTTACGTTCGAATACAACGGGTGTTGATGAGCCTAGCATGTACAGACATGGCCTCGGAACACATGCGAAACACTTAGGTTGACTTGACGAGCCTAGCATGTACAGACATGGCCTCGGAACACAAGAGACCGAAAGGTCGAGCATGAGTCGTATGGTAGATACGATCAACATGAAGATGTTCACCGATGATGACTAGTCCGTCTCACGTGATGATCGGACACGGCCTAGTTGACTCGGATCATGTAATCACTTAGATGACTAGAGGGATGTCTATCTGAGTGGGAGTTCACAAGATGAACTTAATTATCCTGAACATAGTCAAAAGGTCTTCGCAAATTATGTCGTAGCTCGCGCTTCAGTTCTACTGTTTAGATATGTTCCTAGAGAAAATTTAGTTGAAAGTTGATAGTAGTAATTATGCGGACTGGGTCCGTAAACTGAGGTTTGTCCTCATTGCTTCATAGAAGGCTTATCTCCTTAATGCACCGCTCAGTGTGCTGAACCTCGAACGTTGTCTATGGATGTTGCGAACATCTGACATACACATTTTGATAACTACGTGATAGTTCAGTTAAACGGCTTAGAGTTGAGGCACCGAAGACGTTTTGAAACGTCGCGAAACATATGAGATGTTTCGAGGGCTGAAATTGGGATTTCAGGCTTGTGCCCACGTCAAGAGGTATAAGACCTCCGACGATTTTCTTAGCCTGCAAACTAAGGGAGAAAAGCTCAATTGTTGAACTTGTGCTCAGATTGTCTGAGTACAACAATCGCTTGAATCGAGTGGGAGTTGATTTTCCAGATGAAATAGTGATGGTTCTCCGAAGTCATTACCACCAAGCTGCTAGAGCTTCGTGATGAACTATAATATATCAGGGACATATATGATGATCCTTGAGATATTCGCGATGTTTGACACCACAAAAGTAGAGATCAAGAAGGAGCATCAATTGTTGATGGTTGGTGAAACCACTAGTTTCAAGAAGGGCAAGGGCAAAAAGGGATGCTTCATGAAACGGCAAATCAGCTGCTGCTCTAGTGAAGAAACCCAAGGTTGAAACCAAACCCGAGACTAAGTGCTTCTGTAATAAAGGGAACAGCCACTGGAGCAGAATTACCCTAGATACTTGGTAGATAAGAAGGCTAGCAAGGTTGATAGAAGTATATTGGATATACATTGTGTTGATGTGTACTTTACTAGTACTCCTAGTAGCACCAGGGTATTAGATACTGGTTCGGTTGCTAAGTGTTAGTAACTCGAAATAAAAGCTATGGAATAAACGGAGACTAGCTAAAGGTGAGCTGACGATATGTGTTGGAAGTGTTTCCAATGTTGATATGATCAAGCATCGCACGCTCCCTCTACCATCGAGATTGGTGTTTGCGTTGAGCATAGACATGATTGGATTATGTCTATCGCAATACGGTTATTCATTTAAGGAGAATAACGGTTACTCTGTTTATTTGAATAATACCTTCAATGGTCTTGCACCTAAAATGAATGGTTCATTGAATCTCGATTATAGTGATACACATGTTCATGCCAAAAGATATAAGATAGTAATGATAGTACCACCTACTTGTGGCACTGCCACTTAAGTCATATCGGTATAAAACGCATGAAGAGGCTCCATGTTGATGGATCTTTGGACTCACTCGTTTTTGAAAAGTTTGAGGCATGCGAACCATGTCTATTGGTGTATATGCATGAAGAAACTCCATGCAAATGGACCGTTTGGACTCACTAGATTTTGAATCACTTGAGACATGCAAATCATACCACATGGGCAAGATGACTGAAAGCCTCGTTTTTCAGTAAAATGGAACTAGAAAGCAACTTGTTGGAAGTAATACATTTTGATGTGTGCAGTCCAATGAGTGCTGAGGCGTGTAGTGGACATCGTTATGTTCTTACTTCACAGATGGTTTGAGTAGATGTTGAGTACATTTACTTGATGAATCACGAATCTGAATTATTGAAAGGTTCAAGTAATTTCAGGGTGAAGTTGAAAGATCGTCGTGACAAGAGGATAAAAGATCTATGATATGATCATAGAGATGAATATCTGAATTACGAGTTTGGCACAGAATTAAGACATTGTGGAAATTGTTTCACAACTAATACAGCCTGGAACACCGTAGTGTGATGTCCGAACATCATAACTGCACCCTATTGGATATGATGCATACCATGATGTCTCTTATCGAATTACCACGATAGTTTATGGGTTAGGCATTAAAGACAACCACATTCACTTTAAATAGGGCACCACGTAATTCCAATGAGATGACACCGTATGAACTATGGTTTAGGGAAACCTAAGTTGTCATTTCTTAAAAGTTTGGGGCTGCGATGCTTATGTGAAAAGTTTCAGGCTGATAAGCTCGAACCCGAAGCGGATAAATGCATCTTCATAGGACACCCAAAACAGTTGGGTATACCTCCTGTCTCAGATCCGAAAGCAATAAGGGATTGTTTCTGGAATCGGGTCCTTTCTCGAGGAAAAGTTTCTCTCGAAAGAATTGAGTGGGAGGATGGTGGAGACTTGATGAGGTTATTGAACCGTCTCTTCAACTAGTGTGTGGCAGGGCACAGGAAGTTGTTCCTGTGGCACCTACACCAATTGAAGTGGAAGCTTATGATAGTGATCATGAGACTTCAGATCAAGTCACTACCAAACCTCGTAGGATGACAAGGATGCGTACTACTTCAGAGTGGTACACAATCCTGTCTTGGAAGTCATGTTGCTAGACAACAATGAACCTACGAGCTATGGAGAAGCGATGGTGGGCCCGGATTACGATAAATGGCTCGATGCCATAAAATCCGAGAGAGGATCCATGCATGGAAACAAAGTGTAGACTTTGACAGAACAGCTCGATGGTCGTGAGGCTGTTGAGTACAGATGGATTTTAAAAGGAAGACGGACAATGATGGTAAGTATCACCATTAAGAAAGCTCGACTTGTCGTTAAGATGTTTTCTAACAAGTTCAAGGAGTTGACTACGATGAGACTTTCTCACTCGTAGCGATGCTAAGAGTCTGTTGGAATTATATTAGCGATTACTGCATTATTTATGAAATCTTGCAGATAGGATGTCAAAACATTGTTTCCTCAACGTTTTTGAGGAAAGGTTGTATGTGATACAAACTGGAAGGTTTTGTCAATCCTGAAAGATGCTAATAAGTATGCAAAGCTCCAGCAATCCTTCTAGGGACTGGAGTAAGCATCTCAGAGTTGGAATGTATGCTTTGATGATGATCAAAGATTTTGGGTTTATACAAAGTTTATGAGAAACTTGTATTTCCAAAGAAGTGAGTGGGAGCACTATAGAATTTCTGATAAATATATGTTGACATATTGTTGATCAGAAATGACGTAGAATTTCTGGAAAGCATATAGGGTTATTTGGAAAGTGTTTTTCAATGGAAAGCCTGGATTAAGCTACTTGAACATTGAGCATCAAGATCTATAAGGATAGATCAAAACGCTTAATGGTACTTTCAAATGAGCACATACCTTGACATGATCTTGAAGGTGTTCAAGATGGATCAGTCAAAGAAGGAGTTCTTGCCTGAGTTGTAAGGTATGAAGTTAAGACTTAAAGCTCGACCACGGCAGAATAGATAAAAAGGACGAAGGTCGTCCCCTATGCTTAACACATAGGCTCTATAGTATGCTATGTTATGTACCGCACCTGAAATGTGCCTTGCCATGAGTCAGTCAAGGGGTACAAGAGTGATCTAAGAATGGATCACAAGACAGCGGTCAAAGTTATCCTTAGTAACTAGTGGACTAAGGAATTTTCTCGATTATGGAGGTGGTAAAAGAGTTCGACGTAAAGAGTTACGTCGATGCAAGCTTAACACCTATCCGGATAGCTCTGAGTAGAGATACCAGATACGTATAATGGAGCAACAATTTAGAATAGCTCCAAGTAGAACAGTTATTTGAAATGGCTCCAAATATAGCGTAGTAGCTGCATCTACAAGATGACATAGAGATTTGCGAAGTACATACAGATCTGAAAGATTCAGACCCGTTGACTATAACATCTCTCACAAGCATAACATGATCAAACCCAGAACTCATTGAGTCTTAATCACATGATGATGTGAACTAGTTTAGTGACACTAGTAAACTCTTTGGATGTTGGTCACATGGCGATGTGACCTGTGAGTGTTAATCACATGACGATGTGAACTAGATTATTGACTCTAGTGCAAGTGGGAGACTGTTGGAAATATGCCCTAGAGGCAATAATAAATTAGTTATTATTATATTTCCTTATTCATGATAATCGTTTATTATCCATGCTAGAATTGTATTGATAGGAAACTCAGATACATGTGTGGATACATAGACAACACCATGTCCCTAGTAAGCCTCTAGTTGATTAGCTCGTTGATCAATAGATGGTCACGGTTTCCTGACCATGGACATTGGATGTCGTTGATAACGGGATCACATCATTAGGAGAATGATGTGATGGACAAGACCCAATCCTAAGCCTAGCACAAAGATCATGTAGTTCGTATGCTAAAGCTTTTCTAATGTCAAGTATCATTTCCTTAGACCATGAGATTGTGCAACCCCCGGATACCGTAGGAGTGCTTTGGGTGTGCCAAACGTCACAACGTAACTGGGTGGCTATAAAGGTACACTACAGGTATCTCCAAAAGTGTCTGTTGGGTTGGCACGAATCGAGACTGGGATTTGTCACTCCGTGTAAACGGAGAGGTATCTCTGGGCCCACTCGGTAGGACATCATCATAATGTGCACAATGTGATCAAGGAGTTGACCACGGGATGATGTGTTACGGAACGAGTAAAGAGACTTGCCGGTAACGAGATTGAACAAGGTATCGGGATACCGACGATCGAATCTCGGGCAAGTATCGTACCGCTAGACAAAGGGAATTGTATACGGGATTGATTAAGTCCTTGACATCGTGGTTCATACGATGAGATCATCGTGGAACATGTGGGAGCCAACATGGGTATCCAGATCCCGCTGTTGGTTATTGACCGGAGAGTCATCTCGGTCATGTCTGCATGTCTCCCGAACCCGTAGGGTCTACACACTTAAGGTTCGGTGACGCTAGGGTTATAGAGATATTAGTATGCGGTAACCCGAAAGTTGTTCGGAGTCCCGGATGAGATCCCGGACATCACGAGGAGTTCCGGAATGGTCCGGAGGTAAAGAATTATATATAGGAAGTGCTATTTCGGCCATCGGGACAAGTTTCGGGGTCACCATATTGTACCGGGACCACCGGAAGGGTCCCGGGGGTCCACCGGGTGGGGCCACCTGCCCCGGGGGGCCACATGGGCTGTAGGGGGTGCGCCTGCCTATATGGGCCAAGGGCACCAGCCCCAAGAGGCCCATGCGCCAAGAGATGAGGGAAAGGAAGAGTCCTAAAGGGGGAAGGCACCTCCTAGGTGCCTTGGGGAGGATGGACTCCTCCCTGGCCGCACCCTTCCTTGGAGGAAGGGCCAAGGCTGCGCCTACCCCCTCTCCCTTGGACCTATATATAGTGGGGGGAAGGGAGGGCAGCCCAACCTAAGCCCTGACGCCTCCCTCTCCCTCCCATGACACTCCCTCCTCCCGCAGCGCTTGGCGAAGCCCTGTTGGAATCCCGCTACTTCCACCACCATGTCGTCGTGCTGCTGGATCTCCATCAACCTCTCCTCCCCCCTTGCTGGATCAAAAAGGAGGAGACGTCGCTGCTCCGTACGTGTGGTGAACGCGGAGGTGCCGTCCGTTCGGCGCTAGGATCATCGGTGATTTGGATCACGACGAGTACGACTCCATCAACCCCGTTCTCTTGAACGCTTCCGCGCGCGATCTACAAGGGTATGTAGATCCACTCCTCCCTCGTTGCTAGATGACTCCATAGATAGATCTTGGTGACACGTAGGAAAATTTTGAATTATTGCTACGTTCCCCAACAGCTAGGTGCTAACTGGTTCAGCCACGCTCTGGCCAAGCCCTCCAACATGAGAGGGAGGTGCTTCATGGCCACTTCATCATTGCCGCCGCCGATCTGGACGGCCCCTTGGTAATCTTCAAGCCAAGTATCGGGCTTGGACTCGCCAGTGAACTTACTGACTCCAGTCGCCAACCTGAAGTTGGGAGGAATCACAACGGCCCTGATGGCTCTACTAAAGCACTCTGGCCCCGAAACATGTACTCTGCTGCTGGTAGGTGCATCTCTGTCGTGACCTTCTCGGTGAGCCCTGTTCCTGTCGACCAAACCCTGGACGAGAATGGATCTCGCGTCAAAGCCTGGCCCTCTGGGGTCGACTGGAATCCTTCGCCCACCACTATGAGGGCGCCTGTCTGAAGGAAATATGCCCTAGAGGCAATAATAAAGTTATTATTTATTTCCTTATATCATGATAAATGTTTATTATTCATGCTAGAATTGTATTAACCGGAAACATAATACATGTGTGAATACATAGACAAACAGAGTGGTCACTAGTATGCCTCTACTTGACTAGCTCGTTAATCAAAGATGGTTATGTTTCCTAACCATGAACAAGGAGTTGTTATTTGATTAACGGGATCACATCATTAGGTGAATGATCTGATTGACATGACCCATTCCATTAGCTTAGCACCCGATCGTTTAGTATGTTGCTATTGCTTTCTTCATGACCTATACATGTTCCTATGACTATGAGATTATGCAACTCCCGTTTGCCGGAGGAACACTTTGTGTGCTACCAAACGTCACAACGTAAATGGGTGATTATAAAGGTGCTCTACAGGTGTCTCCAAAGGTACATGTTGGGTTGGCGTATTTCGAGATTAGGATTTGTCACTCCGATTGTCGGAGAGGTATCTCTGGGCCCTCTCGGTAATGCACATCACATAAGCCTTGCAAGCATTGCAACTAATGAGTTAGTTGCGAGATGATGTATTACCGAACGAGTAAAGAGACTTCCCGGTAACGAGATTGAACTAGGTATTGAGATACCGACGATCGAATCTCGGGCAAGTAACATACCGATAACAAAGGGAACAACGTATGTTGTTATGTGGTCTGAGCGATAAAGATCTTCGTAGAATATGTAGGAGCCAATATGAGCATCCAGGTTCCGCTATTGGTTATTGACCGGAGACGTGTCTCGGTCATGTCTACATTGTTCTCGAACCCGTAGGGTCCGCACGCTTAAGGTTTCGATGACAGTTATATTATGAGTTTATGAGTTTTGATGTACCGAAGTTATTTCGGAGTCCCGGATGTGATCATGGACATGACGAGGAGTCTCGAAATGGTCCAGACATAAAGATTGATATATTGGACGGCTATATTCGGACACCGGAAGTGTTCCGGGTGATTTCGGAGAAAACCGGAGAGCCGGAGGGTTACCGGAACCCCCCGGGAGAAGTAATGGGCCATATGGGCCTTAGTGGAGAGAGAGAGGGGAAGCCAGAGGTGGGCTGCGCGCCTCCTCCCCCCTGGTCCGAATTGGACTAGGAGAGGGGGGCGGCGCCCCCCTTTCCCTCTCCCTCCCCACTTCTTTCCCCCTCCTAGTAGGAGTCCTACTCCTACTAGGAGGAGGACTCCTCCTTGGCGCTCCATAGAGGGCCGGCCGGCCTCCTCCCCTTGATCCTTTATATACGGGGGCAGGGGGCACCCCTTGACACACAAGTTGATCCACGTGATCATATTCTTAGCCGTGTGCGGTGCCCCCTTCCACCATAGTCCTCGATAATATTGTAGCGGTGCTTAGGCGAAGCCCTGCGACAGTAGAACATCAAGATCGTCACCACGCCGTCGTGCTGACGGAACTCTTCCCCGACACTTTGCTGGATCGGAGTCCGGGGATCGTCATCGAGCTGAACGTGTGCTAAAACTCGGAGGTGCCGTAGTTTCGGTGCTTAATCGGTCGGGCCGTGAAGACGTATGACTACATCAACCACATTGTGCTAACGCTTCCGTTGTCGATCTACAAGGGTACGTAGATCACACTCCCCCCTCTCGTTGCTATGCATCACCATGATCTTGCGTGTGCGTAGGATTTTTTTTGAAATTACTACGAAACCCAACACTGTCCTCCTGCTGGCGAGGCACATACGACCCGCTCCTCGGGGGAGGCGTGGGCACTCGACATCGACCGTCACGATCGACTCGGTGATCGTACTGCTCATGGTTCCCATACTGGTCACGCCGGTCTCCACGTCCCTCACGCCTCGGGGGCGATCTTGGGCTGTGAGCCGACTGGACTGTGTCCGCGGCAACGGATCTGTTGTGAATCTTGTTCCGCGACTGAGAAACAGCGGAATTCTGATCTCCTGCTGCCCGGAGTAACGCTCTGATCTGCAGCAAGCCCCTGCCAGCCTCCGACTGGGAAGGCTGAATCGACTCCGCTATACGGGCCGCAGCTGCTAAATTCTGAATCGAAGTTCGATATACCTGCGGAAGCGGGAAGAGCTGACGTCGACTGGATTCGGGAACCCGTTGTCGCGCACGCTCGTCGAGTGCTCGCTGGAGGTTTTCCAGTCGAGTGCGCTCGGCCAAGTTTGCCAGGCGCGCGTCCTCCAAGGCGCGAGCCTCGGGGGTCTCTCCAACGATAGGAGTGTGCAGTGCCTCCATGTTCCGGCGGCGAAGTTCTTCTCTCTGCAGCGACGTGAGAGGCTCGGGAAGATACTCCTCATGGAGACACGACGGGTCGCCTCCACCCGCGCCTCCGTCGGTACGGGGAAAACCGGGAGGACTGGGCGGTCCATCGACCATCAGAACCTCCGCCGCCGGATCGCTGCTGTCGCACTCGGATGCGGTCTCTGCGGAGCCAGTTGACAGGTCGAACAGGCCGTAGAGGGATTCGTCGGGCTCGATCGCCGCGACCTGGGGGGTGGCCGACTGACGCGCCACCGCGTGCCTCACCCACCGCTGAAGTCTCAACCAACCGGAACGCTTGCGCCGGCGGGAAACGGGGAGTGAGGACAACACAGGAGCCAACCGATAGGGGGTCGACGGTTGCCACAGGAGAACGCCGCGGACGCACGCGCTAAAGTGCGTTGCCCCGCGAGCAGGGAGTGCGTCCACGTCGAGCGGAGCCTCCTGGAGCCAAGCAGAGTCGTCGACGATGAACGTGAGCGTGCCGAGACGGATCTTACGGTCCTCCACCGAAACTCCACCGAAAACCATGATGATTCGGATCAGAAAAAATTCGCAACTTCCCCAACAAACGCTAAAACACCTGCCCCAAGGTGGGCGCCAACTGTCATGGTTCTAAGTCTGACAGTAGTGTAGGGGGGTAAGTATGGAGAGGTAAGATCTTAACTATGGAGAAGTTGTAAGCACGCAAGCTTTACGAGTTTAGGCCCTTCTCGGAGGAAGTAATAGCCCTACGTCTCGGAGCCCGAAGGCGGTCGACTGGATAATGTGAATATGAGTTACAGAGGTGCGAACCCTTGTCTCGGAGGAGGGGGGTGGCTTATATAGAGTGCGCCAGGACCCCGGCCAGCCCACGTTACAAAGGGTTCAATGTACATTAAGGCAGGGCGTTACTGGTAACGCTAGTAATAAAGTGCTATGATGACCATAAAAGCTACTTAATGACCGACCGTTAGCGTGCGGAGTGACTTCAGGTCTCCTGGCCGTCGAGTGGTTGGATCTTGGTCGAGTGATTGCTTCTTGGTCGAGCGTCTTCGAGTCTGTCGAGTGGAACACCTCCAAGTCGATTGAAAGGTGGTTTCTTCTAGAGATGTCCTTGGGTAGGGCAGTTAGGACATGTCCATTATCCTACCCTTGGTACATAGCTTCATCAGTTACCTCCTCATCTTCATAAACAGGACACAAACCTTAAACAAACTTTAAAAACACATAAAAACGGAGCAGGAGCCCTCTCACCGCCAAGGGACGGGATCCACCGTGCCTCATGGTCCTGAGGCTACATGAGGCATGGTAGATCGACGATGACACCAATGATAGGTGTGAAAACCACAGTTGTTGGAGTCGCTCGTGGTGAGTAGAGTTGATAACATACAAGACATCTAAGATAGGTTAGGTGTGTGCATGTTCCTGAGACCACATCGTTCTGACTATTGTGAGACTTGGGACTCCCATTTCTTAAAACATGACCTCAAACTATTTCAAGTTGTCTATAAATTTTGATCCAAGGGCTGTAGACCATAGCGACCTCTTACATTCTAAGACGTAAGATTACTTCTAGAAAATGCAATATTGTTTTGTAGGCAAAAAAATAATATAATTTTGGTATTTTTGGGAAGGCACCCATTGCACAAATTAGCATCACCAAGTTGGCCATATGCATTACCCAAGAATTTTCCGTGAATAAATGCCCATCTTTATATACCCCGCGAAGAAAAAAGTCCATCATTGTATAAGCTCATCAAAATAAATACAAATTCCACAATTCTTATGAAAAATTTCAACTTGTTTCCTAACTCCTTAGTTCTCCAGATTTACGCCATGCATATGAGTACAATTTGTACATTGCAGGCTCACATTTTGGATGATTTTAATGAGGTAATATCATTGGGAGTCACATAACTTACGCTCGATGTTCAGTTTGATGCAAAAACTTTTAAAATACAGATTTATGTCATCCATTTTCGTGTCCGTGCAATTACAAATACTGTCACTTCGCTCGTATTCAAATGTATCCCGCGTTTGGCTATGGCCTACTGTCAGTGACTGAAACAGCTGGTGCGACTGACGCTTTTTTTCTTCTTCTTATTAAGCACCGCTAACTCTGTCTTTAATTAAAAATAGAGAAATGAGAAAAAAGGGAGCGTGCGGGATTCGAACTCCTGACCACATATACAACAAGCCCACTAGCAAGCACGTTCATAGATACAGTCAGTTTTATAATGGAAGTAGGTCTTTTTTTGTATTCTTTTTTTCCCGGGTTTTGGAAAAAATCTTAGCATTTTTCATCATAAAAAATTGAAATGAAAAAAAGCGTCGAAATATATAATGCTTAACCCACAATGTACAAAACTTTTTCACAAGCGAGATTTTTTTCCGATTCCCTTTTTTTGGGAAGTGGTCGGAAAAATCCAGGTTTCATAATATCTCAGAATTTCTAGTTTTTTCGCCTAAAATTTCAAAATGAATTTTGAATTGAAATAATTTTAACATCTAATATATTTACTTAAAAAAACAAGTTATAGAAAATTTGGTCCAGGAGAAAAAAAATCAATACGAGTAGTTGTCGTGGCCAAAATATATAATTCAGTATTTCTCTTTATATGCACTAATGGGTACTTAACGTAGTGGTCAGCACCTGCACTTCCACGTTCAAGGTCTACAGATTGATTTTGTCGCTCCTTTTTTTTGGCAAAATTATCCATGCGCCCAGGCTACCAACTTCTGCTTGACCCAATGACAGATGGACCCTGTGTAAATTAGCCTAATTACCTGGTCAGCCTAACACGTTGTTAGTATCCTACTGACTAGTGGCCCCACCCATAAATTATCCATCAAACAGTATGAGCCTCTTTATCTGATTGACAGACGCAAACTTGACACACTGTTTCGTGTAATTAAATAAAGTTTAGTTGTGCATGCTTACTGTCCACCGGCGCTGGTCGGATGGACATGCGTCTTAGTGTTTTATTAACCTGTCCTGGGTTCAAACACATTCGCCTCATCTTTTCTAATTATATTTAAGGCCTTTTGTGGGTAATTAAATAAATTGCAAGGGAGTTTTAAAAAAAGGCATACTAGGGTCACCAACGCTTGTGCACTGTTAGCCACTGACAGGTGGGCCTCCGGCAGGTTGGTATGCCATGTGAGCAGGTCATACGGCTGGATACGAGAGGAAGCACCATATTTGCATGAGAACGCAAGTTGAATAACTACAAATCGGTATTTTTAAAGTTTTAGTATCAAACTGAACATCGAACGCAAGTATTGTGACTCCCAATGATATTACATCATTTTTAATGTTGGCATCTTAACGACCATGGTTCACGCAACTATTCAATCAAGCAAACCCACTCTACATCGGAAGAGCCACCTAAGATCAACTCTAGAAGAATCGCGGTATGTCTACTTCTTATATAATAATGCTAGTATAAAGATTAGATGAATAGAAACCAACTCTAGCAGATTTATCATTGCTTCCTCTATCTCAATAATTTTGGAGGGAATTCTCGTTTCCAATCCAGGCAAAGAGGAGGTTTCTTGTCTTCTTGAGATCATGGAAAGGTTTGATGTGGCCAGGGGCTGAAGATAAACCTTACCAAGTATAATGTGGCACATATCTAATGTCAAGATGTAGATTTGGACCAGGTGGTGCAGGGTTTTGCTGGACAGCGAGTGCGTTTCCCGATCACGTACCTTGTCTTACCAATTAGCCTAGGAAGACTAAGGAAAGTTCACCTCTAATTCATTTTTGACCAGATCAAGGCTAAACTTGCAGCTGGAAGGGTAAACTGATGAACAGTGCTGGACAACGTGCCCTACTCCAATCATTGCTCTCCATCAGGTTATCCATTGAATCATGGAGATTGGTGATGACCCACAAGTATAGGGGATCAATTGTAGCTCTTTTTGATAAGTAAGAGTGTCGAACCCAACAAGGAGCAGAAGGAAATGACAAGTGGTTTTCAGCAAGGTAATGTCTGTCAGTGTTGAAATTGTAAGTAGCAGAGTAGTTTGATAGCAAGATAATTTGTAACGAGCAAGTAACGATAGTAGTAACAAAAGTGCAGCAAGGTAGCCCAATCCTTTTGAGGCAAAGGACAGGTCAAAACGGTTTCTTATGATAAGAAAAACGTTCTTGAGGGTACATGGGAATTTCATCTAGTCACTTTCACCATGTTGGTTCGATTTGTGTTCGGTACTTTGATAATTTGATATGTGGGTGGACCGGTGCTTAGGTGCTGTTCTTACTTGAACAAAACTCCTACTTATAATTAACCCTCCCGCAAGCATCCGTAACTACGAGAAAAGTATTAAGAATAAATTCTAACCATAGTATTAAACTTTTGGATCCAATCGGTCCCTCACGAAATAGCGCATAAACTGTGGTTTAAGCTTCTATCACTCTTGCAACCCATCATCTAATTGCTACTCCACAATGCATTCCCTTAGGCCCAAATATGATGAAGTGTCATGTAGTCGACGTTCACATGACACCACAAAGGGAATCACAACATGCATACTATCAAAATATCAAACACATATCAAGTTCACATGATTACTTGCAACATGATTTCTCCCGTGACCTCAAGAACAAAGGTAACTACTCACAAATGATAATCATGCTCAAGATCAGAGGGGTATTAAATAGCATATTGGATCTGAACATATAATCTTCTACCAAATAAACCATATAGTAATCAACTACAAGATGTAATCAACACTACTAGTCACCCACAAGCACCAATCTATAGTTCCGGTAATAAGATTGAACACAAGAGATGAACTAGGGTTTGAGATGAGATGGTGCTGTTGAAGATGTTGATGGAGATTGCCCTCCCCAAGATGGGAGAGTTGTTAGTGATGATGATGACGACGATTTCCCCCTCAGGGAGGGAAGTTCCCCCGGCGGAATCGCTCCGCCGGAGGGCAAAAGTGCTCCTGCCCAAATTCCGCCTCGAGACGGCGGCGCCCCATCCAGAAAGTCCTCCCCTTATATTTTCTAGGTCAAAATGACTTATATACCACAAGATGGGCACCGGAGGTGGTCCTGGGTGAGCACAACCCACCAGGGCGCGCCTGGGCTCCCTGGCGCGCCCAGGTGGGTTGTGCCCACCTGGTGGGCCCCCTCTAGTAGTTATTTGCTCAAATATTCTTCACATATTTTATAAAAAATCCCCGTGAAGTTTTAGCTTGTTTGGAGTTGTGCAGAATAGGTGGCCTGACGTAGCTTTTCCAGGTCCAGATTTCCAGCTGCCGGAATTCTCCCTCTTTGTGTATACCTTGCATATTATGAGAGAAAAGGCATTAGAATTACTCCAAAAAGCATTATTATGGATAAAAACATTATAAATAACAGTAAGAAAACATGATGCAAAATGGACGTATCAATTGGCAGGTGCCAAGTGTATGCATCCTCCTTTTGGGGATCCGACGTGAAACATAGTGATTGCTAGTGACCCATTTTTTCATTTCTCTTAATTTCCTCCCTATAGTCACAACATCGGCTGTGTAATTAATGCTACCTGCCTTTGATAATACACAAGCCAACACACGCTGGATTTTTCAAAAAAGTTTACAGTTTTGGAGAGTGCTTCAAACTAGTAGTATTCCCTTCATATTTAATGGTTGTAAAGGGCTATTTTAGAGCATCTCCAATAGATGCCCAACAACTTGGTGCCCTAAAATTGGTTTTAGGTGAGGAGGATGAAGGTTTTTGAGCACCATAAAAGATTTTACTTTGACAGATTCTCCAAAATTAATTTGAGACAAATAAAAATAAATATTACTTAATTATTACATAGTTCACCAAACCACAACCTCAATTTCAACACAATTATTTGTCAAACATAACACAAAAGGTCATCACACAAGACATTCAGGTGGTATTTTTGCCCATTCCATAGAGATCTCAATGAAGATATTCCTGAGTATCCGCTTCTCGAATTTAATGATGAACTCTGAGAAAGCGTTAGGCGCGGTCTTCCCTTCTAATGGGATGCACCATCCTTCCCATGAAATCGTAGGAGTAATCCATATGTTAGCCATGCTCATACTCAGTGATCATGTTGTGCAAGATCACAATGGCAATCATGAAGTACAAAGAATTTCTTGTTCCCAAAACCTAGCCGGTCTTCGCACAATAGAAAATCGGGCTTGCAAAATTCTAGACGCCCTCTCCACATCCTTATTAGCGGTTGCTTGAGCATTGTAGAATTGAAGTTGTTTCTCACCTTAGGGTCTTGGAATTTACTTTATGAAGGTTTCCCACTACAGATATATCCCATCGCTAGATAGTAGCTCATGTTGTATGCATAACCATTTGCTTGAAACTCCATCCGTGGTGATTCCCCATTGGCTAACCGTGAAAAGAGTGGCGACCAGTGGAGCACATTGATGTCATTGCAAGATCCAGACATTGCAAAATAGGCATGCCAAAACCATGTCTCTTGATCTTCCATG
Organism: Triticum urartu; assembly: GCF_003073215.2. Taxonomy (NCBI): domain Eukaryota; kingdom Viridiplantae; phylum Streptophyta; class Magnoliopsida; order Poales; family Poaceae; genus Triticum; species Triticum urartu. The sequence goes on along the minus strand of NC_053022.1, from coordinate 248,998,261 downwards.
GCTTCACATGACCTTTGTGTTGGGAAACGTAGTAGAAAACAAAAACAATTATCCTACGATAAACCAGGAACACGGTTTGGATCGGATCATTACCAACTCCAAGTGCAGTGGAAGAAAATGAGTCAGTGTAGATAATACTTTAAGTCTCTCGAACTGTCTATGAACGGTCCCTTGAACGTAAGGCCGAAGGCATGACCTCTCCACAGATTGCAAGCGTACGGTCTTCACGATCCGACAGTTTCACTGTCTAGAGCTAATCATCCCCGAAGAATTAGAGGAAGGAGATTAGAACCACACTAGGATTCTACTTATGAAGATTAGTGGATCTAGGTCTAGCTCTAATTGATCAATTAGGACCAATTAGAACCAGAACTAGAGTAGGATCCAAACTTGTGTGTTCAAAAGTGCCCAAAATCTCTAGTATATATAAGTTGGAGGAGGAACAGGGGACACCACAAGGGGGAAGTTTCCCCCCTTTGGCCAGCCAAGAGGAGGGGGGTCCCCCTCCAATTTGGCCTCCCCTCAAGGTCACCAAGATGTTGGTGGATGGCGGCGCCGGCCTCAACCTCCTCTTCAAGAAGGTTTTCAAGAAGATGCTATTCCTGGCTAGGCAGCTACGCCCAACGGGAAAGTTCCAGGGAGTGAACCTCGGGTCCACCCAACCTCTAGGTCAAGTCACCTTGCCAGTCACATTCGGCAGTCCCAACAACTTCCATACAGAGAGCATCACCTTTGATTTGGTTGATACCCCACTTCCCTACAATGACATAGTAGGGTGTCCTGGACTTGCCAAGTTCATCGCAGTGTCTCATTATGCTTACAACACCCTGAAAATACAGGGCGCCTTGGATGTTATCACCATCCAAATTGACAAGAGATATATCATGTACTGTGTGGAGAGGTTATACAGGATGGTTGCGTCAGCCGTCCCCGAGGATGAGCAAGTCTAGCATGGGAGCTCTCAGGAATGAAGACATGCCAGGTACCTCTGCTCAATCCCCGAAGCGGAAGAGATAATGTCTGAGGACAACAAGTTGACAAATAAGGTGCCACTAGGAGATGATGGCATGTGCCTGATAACCCACAAGTATAGGAGATCAGTTGTAGCCTTTTCGATAAATAAGAGCATCGAACCGAATGAGGAGTTGAATGTAGAATTAATATTCTCTCAACTTCTATCGACCACCGATACAACTCTACGCACACCGCTGCTCGCTTTACCTAGAACAACAAATAAAACTACTTTGTGGGAACAAAAAAATAGATTTGAAAGATAATAAAGAGTTAGTTGATATTTTAATAAAAGACAATAAAGTAGAGTGTTTTGGAGAACAATGAGAAAAAATTGTCCCTAGGCATTTGAATATAACACAATAGTCACACTCATCATACTTATGAGGGATAGGCTTAAGCTAACATCCTTTCCGTACTTGGATCACATGTTTTTATGATTCAAACTCTAGCAAGCATCCACAACTACTAAAGATTTACTAAGGTAAAACCCAACCATAGCATTAAGTAAAAAATTCTCCTTTGATCCCATACTCCACGAGTTTTGTTGTTGACTTGACCGACCACATCAACCCTGTCTAGATTTAAGTTCTAAGACAGAGTGTTAGATTCAACAATCTAGAGTATGGCGAAGGTCACATGGAGAACTTGTTCTCCAAGGATTGGCGTCATGCCAGCCCGAGGAGCAGCAGGCCAAATTTTTTGAGCAACCCACCACCCATTTGATCGCCAATGTGGAAGACCTCACCAACATCCTCGAGGCCCTAAGGAGTACGAAGACCCCGATGAGGAGATGGGCGAGTAGGCGGATAGATGCCCAAAAGACCTATCTTCATCAAATACTGAAATGAAAAAGAAAACCTTATGGAGGCAACATTTTTTGCAATCTTAATTTTGCAAATAGCGTCTGCGGCCTCAAAAAATTATGGAATGCTCTTTACATGCATTTCAGAGGCTATCGTTTTGGCTACTATGCTAGAGTTTCTATAAGATGACATTCTTTGACACTAGACTTATTTTCAAAACATGACACACATGACATACACCTTTTCCCTTTCTTCCAAAAGATGTGGATTGCCTAGCTTTTCCCAACGGTACAGACTTTTGGTTGTGTTGGCTACTGCATGAAGCTTAACACGATTAACCATCGACAACAAGAGTTCGTTGAATACACAACCATGGTAGAACAATGACAAGACACGACTTATTATCTACAACTAAGTTAGTTGTTGTTATGTGACAACACAATTAAGAAGAAATAAGAAGGGGGAACACACTCGAGCCTACTTCCAATTTCTAGCCTGTGACGACAAGAGCATAGTTTTTCATCCTGGATGCTAGGTTCAAGCAATCGAGGCAAAAACAACCTCACAAATACATCACTTTCAACAAGGTAAAAGAGAAAAAAAATTGTCGGCTCTAAGAGTAAAAATCAGATCTCATATTTTCACCTTAGACATGAACTGCGTTCTACACCATCTTGACGATGACGATCTACCATCCAAGGGCTGAGACATCAAGTACTTCGCACACCACAATGATAAACAACACACTCCAAAAAGAGCCATCGAACGACCCCCTCCAAAGGAGGAATAACCCATCTCCATTGGTGACAACAATGGTGAAGAGTGGTGGCGCCACATCCGTGACCACATGTAGACCTTGACCAGACATGTGTTCATTCACCGCTCCTAAGCAACGGCGAAGGAGAGAGTTCAAAATTGTGATGTCATATGCATAAGATCCCATGGTGTGGCCACTTCTACTAAGTGTTGTGGTTGCCATGGGTTTAGGGCATCTCCAATGTGGCTCACCAATTTTCTTCTATATGTCCGGGCTGAATGGTTCGGGCACATTTAGGACACCAATGCGAACATCCATTTTGGACTGAGCCGGTTCAATCGCTTTTATGTCTCCAAAGTGGACACCAATTTTGTATTTGTTCAGGCGTACAAAATCCCCTAGGCCAACCCCAAAACCGGGGGGGGGGGAGCTCTAGAGAAGCCCGAACGTCTGCCACATCGGCATCCGACACCCCAAACTCACCCAAAAACCAAACCACATCCCGCGTTCTTAACACCCCCACTCACACTTTCTATCTATGCTCCAGGAGACTGAAGCCTCCGCCATACGCCTCAAATGCCGCCCAAGCCTTGTTGGACCTCCTCTGCTACCCAGCGACCTCCCGGCCTCGACCTACACTGCCACCACACTCCCTGCATCCCATCGCCGTGCAGGTACCCTTTGCCTCTGCCGACGTCATCCATGGAAAACACCGCACGTGGCAAGTGTTCAGTTAAATGCCAAAGCACAACTTTTTGACATTCTCATAGCTTACTTTACTTTGAAACAATCACGACGGATTTCGACAAGGATCTGCATACCTGCAAAACAATGGGATCTAGAGACATTATGAGAGGTCGTGATAAGTTGTGTGATCAGACACAACACGATTGTGGGTGATGAGGTTGAGACTGTTCACCAAGTTTTGAATTTTTAACACATGAGCAATCACATCCAGCACAGCGTTTCAACAATTTCTCCAAATGCACCATCGTATTCAAAATTGAGGAACTCATACACCATTTCGGAATGATCTGCAAGCATCTACAGCCGCGATGGGCAAATCCGACCCCTCAAATGTGCTGACACTGACCGGTCAAGCCTCAATTTTTTCTTCTCACAACCGGACACCTCATTCACCAGACTCACGACAATGGATATCACAACACTCTAGATCACGAGATTAAATATAGAACAAGACTTTTAGTATATACAGATAGCCAGGAGCCTCGGAGGGTCGGGATACATACAGCTCGAATTATACATCAGAGCCACTGGAAGCAAACAATATCTGAGTAACAGACATAGAGTTAAAGGGGATCAAGTGCCATTTAGAGAAGGCTATGGCAAAATAATAAGCAACATTGATCTGAAGAGGCAAGCCCTCCTGCCTGGGAAGCCCTCGCTAACTACTGGCTTGGCGTGCGCAGGGTCGGGCCTCCCATTGTAGTATTAGATCGATGCCTCTGCGAGTGTAGCTATCAGTTAGCGTGTGCGGTGGGCGTCTGGTCGGCCTTAAGGGCTGGCCAGCCCGATTCATTGTTGCACGGGGTATACACTTCCGGAACAGAGTGGAAAGAGGTGAAAAAGGGGAGCAAAGCAAACCGTGAGTACTCATCCAAAGTACTCGCAAGAAGGATCTACACTACATATGCATCGGTATCAAGGAATGGGTAGTATCTGTGGACTACTGCAGAATGCCAGAAGAGAAGGGGAAAGCCTAGCCTATCGAAGACTAGCATCTTCAAGCAGCTCCAAGCATCTTGCAGCATCAGAAGAGATAAGAGTGGCATATTATAATATTAGTAAGTATGTTGTAACATTGCCCAGAGATCACTTCCTCGACTCCCTGCGAGAAAAAAATCCCGGAGCCATCATATCCATTACATGCCTCACAGTATCCAGTTCTAGTTGTATCGGATCGGGATACAACTCGAGTGTCCGTTAACCGTGGACGGCTATTCGAATAGATAGAATTCTTCCCTGCAGGGGTGCACCAACTTACCCAACACGCTCACATCAACTCCGGCCGGACACACCATCAGGGTCATGACCGCCTCGGCGATCAACACACTCTCAGTCCTAGCCTAGGCTCGTAACAGCGAGCAGGTCAGCACGCCGGTTCTAATCCTATAGCGCGCAGGGGGTCTTGGGCCCATCGCCACTCTCTGCTACCGCATCGTTCTGTTACGCGACCGGTGAGGCAGACCTACCTACCTCCTTTATACAAGGCGAGGCGTTCCAGTCCAACCCGGCGCGCGCTGCTCCATCGCTGACATCACGTTGAGCTACTTCGGTTGATACATACGACGCAGAGTGCCCATACTTATTCCCACATGGTGGTTAGTGCGAAAAAGGCCAGAGGCCTACTCAGATCAAATATCCAAACCGTTAGTGTCTTGATAGTGCGGTAACGATCAATGATCCACGATATGTGGTCCCGTCGCCCCGTCTCACGGACTTGCGGCAAGGGCTAAGAATGCCCGGCGCGCGCGTGGAAAACTTGCGGGTATCCTCCAGATCAACCCGACTTCACATCACTCGCGGGTACCCCTCGGGGCCGACCCGATGTCATCATGGTTTCTGTGGTAAGTCAAAGTAACCGTGTGTCTGAAACAGCAAGGGGGGAACCTGAGGAATCACCCTCGATGGATTCCCACTCGATGTAACCATCAAGGTGGACTTGGAGGAATCACCCTCGTTGGTCCACACTTGAGGGGTTGCACGACAGAGTCATTATCGGGAGTGGTGAAGGAGGAATCACCCTCGATTACCACATGACCGAATAGCTAACACTACAGGGTTAACATCAGAAGTGCTGACGAGGTATCACCCTCGGCACTCGATAGTAACTCTGCAGAGTCGTACAACTAAGGGGGGTGATGTGCGGTGTGGGCCTGGACGTCGATCATGTTGATCGAGTCATCGAACATAAAGCGGGGCAACTGGGACAAGGGTGGGGTCACTGATGGATCTCTAACCAGCCTATACTAAGCAGTTTAGAATAAGCAGGTAAGGTATGAAAGCAGGTAGCAAAAACAGGCTATGCATCAGAATAGGAGCAAACAATAACAGTAGCAAAATCTAATGCAAGCATGAGAGAATGGAATGGGCGATATCGGGATGATCAAAGGGGGGGCTTGCCTGGAAGCTCTCTGAAAGGAAGAAGGGTCGTCGGAGACGTAGTCGATCACAGGGAGCATCGGTCTCGGGTACTACCGGAGAGAAGAGGGGGAAGAAACAATAAATATAAAAGCAAACAAAGCATCATAAAGCATAACATGGTAATACAGGTGTTAGGGGTGAACTAACGCAGTGCTAGACGTTGCAGACGGAGAGGGAAAATATCCAGAGGGGTTTTTCCGGCGTCTGACATTTTCCGCACAGATGAAAAGAGAGGGGACCGAGTTCCATGTTCAGCATGCTAGGGGCATGTGAGGCATGAGGAGGGCGTATTCGGATTTGTCTCGTCGTTTCGAGCAACTTCATATATAACGCTTTTTTCTGATCCAGCTACGGTTTATTTTCTACGAATTTCTGAAAGTTTATAACATTTTCTAGAAAATTATTATATATTTAGACAACAGCGATGAGATATGCTGTCAGCAATGACATGTTGATATGTCAGCGAGCAACAGAGGCGGCTTGAGCTAGGTCAGAACCTGACAAATGGGTCCACAATGTCCAGCTGGACTGTGGCACTAAACAGTGAATTAATTTGACAACAGATACTAAATTGTTAGGTGTGGGCCCCTTAATCAGTGATTAGTGATAAGAAAACTGAATATTAATCAATAAGTTTGACAATTTATTTAGTTATTTAAATACCTGTTTAATTAGCGCGTTTGTAGGATAGTAGCAAATTTCCCTCAAGTGGATGACCTAAGGTTTATCAATCCGTAGGAGGCATAGGATGAAGATGGTCTCTCCCAAGAAACCCTGCAGCCAAATAACAGTTATCTCTTGTGTCCCCAACACACCCAATACAATGGTAAATTGTATAGGTGCACTAGTTCGGCGAAGAGATGGTGATACAAGTGGTATATGGATGGTAGATAAAGGTATTTGTAATCTGAAAATATAAAAACAGCAAGGTAGCAAGTGATAAAAGTGAGCATAAACGGTATTGCAATGATAGGAAACAAGGCCTAGGGTTCATACTTTCGCTAGTGTAAGTTCCCTCAACAATAATAACATAATTGGATCACATAACTATCCCTCAACATGCAACAAAGAGTCACTCCAAAGTCACTAATAGCGGAAAACGAACAAAGAGATTATGGTAGGGTACGAAACCACCTCAAAGTTATTCTTTCCAATCAATCCGTTGGGCTATTCCTATAAGTGTCACAAACAGCCCTAGAGTTCGTACTAGAATAACACCTTAAGACACAAATCAACAAAAACCCTAATGTCACCTAGATACTCCAATGTCACCTCAAGTATTCGTGGGTATGATTATACGATATGCATCACACAATCTCAGATTCATCTATTCAACCAACACATAGAACCTCAAAGAGTGCCCCAAAGTTTCTACCAGAGAATCACGACGAAAATGTGTGCCAACCCCTATGCATAGGTTCATGGGCGGAACCCGCAAGTTTATCACCAAAACATACATCAAGTGAATCACGTGATATCCCATTGTCACCACAGATACGCACGGCAAGACATACATCAAGTGTTCTCAAATATTTAAAGACTCAATCCGATAAGATTACTTCAAAGGGAAAACTCAATTCATTACAAGAGAGTAGAGGGGGGAAGAAACATCATAGGATCCAACTATAATAGCAAAGCTCGCGATACATCAAGATCGTACCACCTCAAGAACACGAGAGAGAGAGAGATCAAACACATAGCTACTGATACATACCCTCAGCCCCGAGGGAGAACTACTCCCTCCTCGTCATGGAGAGCACCGGGATGATGAAGATGGCCACCGGGGAAGGATTTCCCCCTCCGGCAGGGTGCCGGAACGGGTCTAGATTGGTTTTCGGTGGCTACGGAGGCTTCTGGCGGCGGAACTCCCGATCTATTGTGCTCCCCGATGTTTTTAGGGTATATGAAGATATATAGGCGGAAGAAATACGTCAGGGGGGCCACGAGGGGCCCACGAGGGTGGAGGGCACGCCCTAGGGGGGTGGGCGCGCCCCCTACCTCGTGGCCTCCTCGAAGGTCCCCTGACGTGCACTCCAAGTCTTCTGGGCTTTTTCTGATCCAAAAATAGGTTCCGTGAAGTTTCATGTCAATTGGACTCCGTTTGATTTTCCTTTTCTGCGATACTCTAAAACAAGGTAAACACATAAACTGGCATTGGGATCTGGGTTAATAGGTTAGTCCCAAAAATGATATAAAAGTGTATAATAAAGCCCATAAACACCCAAAACAGTAGATAATATAGCATGGAGCAATCAAAAATTATAGATACGTTGGAGACGTATCAGGCCTGCAGGGCCCGCTGGCAGTGACCCAGGGGTGGCCCCAGGTGTGCCGCATCGGCGGCGGCCGGCGACGCCAAATGCGGCGGCGCGGCTCGGATCTCGCCGAAAACGGCCTCAGGCGACCATTTGGCGCGCGGCCTAGTGCGTTCAAACGAGCACTCGCTCGGGCGTCGATCTGCGGTGGTGGTTTGACCAGGAACAGCCAGAGACAACGACGACGAGCGGCGGAGGCGGCGCCAAAATTCGGGCATGGGCGGATCCGGCGGTACACGGCACGGCGGAGCGAGCTAGCTAGCTCTACGGGGCCCTACGCGCGTGCTGAGCATGACTGCGAGCTCGGACGAGCTCATCGGCAAGCGTGGCCACGACGAGGAGCTCGACGGCGGCGTTGTGTTCGTCCACAGTAGAAGCGGTGAGCTACGGGCGCAACAAGCTAAAGAAGGAAAAGAAGAGGTGACGGAGCTCACCGAGCGGCTCAAGGTGGCCTATGGAAGCTTTGTAGCGCAGTGGAGATGGCGGATCGACAACTGCGATTTGCGGTGGCCGAAGATGTGGATGAAGGGGAAACGGTGCTGAAGGGCCCTCCAGCTGCACCTAGGGCTACCGGGAGAAGGTGTCGACCTCGGCGAAACTCGTGGATAGGATCATCGGGCACGGGCCCGCCGGTGGCCGCGGTGATGACGGAGGACGGCGGTGGGCGCGTTCGGGCAGTGGGGAGAAAGGGCGAGCGTGAGCGAGGGAGAGTGGGTGAGGAGATCTAGGGTTCCCGGGGTGGTCGGGGAGCACATGTAGAACGCCGGGGATGCAGCGGATGGCCTGCATGTGCCCGATCCGGGGCATGGACGCGCGCGGTAGCCACCGAGCCTCCTGTGAACAGGAGGTTGAAGGAGGAGCCGGTTGGTGGGCTGGGCCTGGTAAAGTGGAGATGATGGTCCAAGTGCACAGTGGTTTTCTCCTTCTTCTTTTTCTCCTTCTTTGCTTTCTGTTTTTATTTAATAAACAGAGATGGGTAAGAAAATATTGGGCATGCTATTTACTTAGGAAAAATATGGGAAGTGCCCCTTTTATTCCTTGGTGATCTTAGACAGTGCCACAAATATTTTGGAGACCAGAATAATTCATTTGGTCTTTTTCATAAATAGGATAGCATTTAAAAATGCTGAATTGCTGCTGTTATAATTGCTAATTCTCATCTTTGCACAAAAGTGATGTTGTGTTCCTTAACAAATAATTGTTATCGAATTTTTGACAAATGATGAACATTTTTCCAGCAACTTTTGAGCAACTTCAAACTTTACTTGAATTTGAATTGACTAGAATTTCAAATGGGATATTGAACAAAGGTGATTGAGCACTGTTTGGAAAAATGATTAGTTTAATCACAGAGGGTTACTATAGCATGACACTGGGGGTGTTACAAATATCCTCCACTACAAGAAATCTTGTCCCGAGATTTAAGAGGTGGAGTAGGGGGAAAAGGATTGGTTACGAAATTCTAACGGATCTTCTTTTCTTGTTGCTCTCATCGAAGAGGTTGAACCATAATGTTGATGTCTTCAATTCACTACATCAGGGCATCATGATGAAGTCGTCAACCTTTCTTCAGAAACTCCACCGTACTTACGAATAGGGTATAAATAAAAAAACCATAAGGACAGATGTTTGAAAGGATTGGCATCCGGTAATTATCCCAAGGAAGGATATTTTAGAAGCACCAAGAGACATATCGAGCATGCTATAAGGAGGTTCAACAGGTTTCAACCAGGCAGGCATCCAGTTGATGCCTAAACAAGTGATGAAGGGGTTCAGAGCAAATGAAGAATGATGTTGCCTCTGATACCGGAATGAAACTTGGTGAGGAAGTTTGTTGTGAATTACATACTAAGCCAAATGCAAAGAATATTTCGGAATCAAGGTTGTATAGGAGAGTCAGGTTTCGATCCTGTGGAACTGTGGGTTATGGGCCCACCATGTGGGTTAAGAGTAGGAAGAGCAGTGTCATCTTGCACGGTAATGGTAGCAAGACATGTCAGAGGATAACTTGTGAGCTACGTTGGCAACAACATTGGTACCAAGGGAGAGGGACGCAGAGAACCATTTTCCGCCTCCTTCAAACGAGGCGGACCAATAGGCAAGGTTCTCATCCATCGGTGGTTACTGGAATGCCATCAACAGTATTAACAGGGCCTTACTGACAATGTTGTACATCGAGGTGTTTACCTAAGCATGGAATTATCTCTGCTCAGATAAGTTAGATTACTGAAAAGGTTAAACAAAATAATGGAAAGGAAAAATATGATTACTATATTAATCAGACCAATAGAAAGGAAAATGTGTTTAAACCCGAGTATCAAGAGTATATCTTTCCCAAGGACAAGCAGAGCATGATATCCATGACAAGATAGTAAGTAGATTACCATTTAGGTAAAGGGGGAAGGAAATTCATGATGTTACCCGTACAACAGTGTTTGGATAAGTGATCATGAAACATTTAGCATTGCGCCTCCAATGTTCTTAATGATGTTCGGAGTACCACAATCATGCTCCGGGATAGCCTTGACATGGTCATCAGGTAAAGGTCGGACCTTGGGAACACAAAGGATCCATCGGGATTTTCTAGAACATCTCATGCAACTTTATCATGGAAAAGATTAGGATGTGGCTGATGGGTTCTACAGCAATCCATCGACATGTCAAAAATGATGTATTTTCAAAATCATATGAAAAAGTTTGTGTTGGGGGGAAGGCAAGAATGTTTTCGATGATAACACAAATCATCGAGGGGCAAGGATGGTATATCTCATCATGAATTCGATTGATATCCTCGAACAGCTTAGAATGTTGATGATGATCACGACACATTTGTCGAGAGATTTCATGAAGATGTAACCAATCGGCGATGACATCAAGTCAAAGGAATGATGAAGCGAAAGGTTATTGGAACCACATGTACAACACAAACTTGAAATCAAGCTTGTTGTTCAAGGCGAAAAATGATATGACGAGGAAGATCGATGTAAGCTTAGCTCATCGTCGGAAATTGTGCTCCAGGAAGAAGGACCAGGTAGCACAGTTAAATTTTTGCACGATAATGATATAGCAGATCAGGCTAGGAATGACTTGAAGGATTACTAAACTCGTAAGCAACGAAAATTACTTAGAGTTATTTAATCAGAGTGTGGAATTGATTCACTTATCAGTGTCCTCGAGTGACTAACAACTCCAAACCCGGGGGAAAAAAATCTGAAATTGGTGAGAAGCAATACTAGATGAAGACTCGTAGTAAGCAACACAATTCTTTGTTATTCTCGAGATACCGGAGGGTCATACTTGAACGAATATCAAAATAGGGGTTGTGGAGATGTATTGATCTACAGAGCACAAGTGCTTTAACTTGTTTGAGAAATGGAATCAAGGAGAAAATATGGTCGGAACCACGATCGCGAAGGATCGATTCACAGATACCAGATGATATTATATCAAGGAAATGTTATTATTACAAGAAGCTACCATGCTAGGATCTACATCGTGTCCATGGGCATGAACACAAAGGTCAAGCTCGACTCCCACTTCTCCAATGTATAACCTCCCATTCACTTCTCGTTTTTTGAAAATGACATTAGTTGTTGAAAGTTTTACCTAGTGCAATACCAGATAAGTATGACCCATGAAATCTTTCGGGTTCACACAGATTAGGGAAGGCATAGGTTCAACCCATCGAGGCATCTTAGGAACATATACCACAATGTTCAGAAGTAATTAGCACAAGTTCGAAAGCATAGAATGGTTGACAAAAGCAGAGGATACAATTTACCAAAGGCATGAGGTATCCGAGGAAAGGCTCACAAGGTTATTGAATACGAAGGACGTTGTCGGATAAAATCCAACAAAGGATCTGGCAGTCCACAAGGGATCTGATGTGAGCAGCATCGGCACTCAATCAGAAGAAGAAAGAATGCAAGGAGATCAGATTATAGAAACAACTGACTAATTCAAAGCTCAAATGCAAGGAATTGTGATTTTCACATCGGGGGATCAGAAGCAGAGGCTCTGATCAAAAGATAAGTGAGTTGAATACACATATATCGACAATCAATCAAGGATTGATTTGCCGAGAACCAGCTCATCTTTGGAGTGACGTCTGAGCCAAAGGGGCGAATTCTAGTTTCAAATGATGATTGCGACCATTCACAAACATATCGAATCAAAGGCTCAAAATGACGATGACAAAGGATGCTAATGAATATTGCTAGACGTATGGAATTAACCATAACGTAAGCAGGTAAGGAAGAACAAGAGCAATAGGATACTGAGGATTTCCGGAAGTTCGAATAGTATTCCAAAGAATATTGTGAGTCACATGAACAACTGGGGATGAATGGATACTCTTGTAAGTGTGATGAATTATTCGTAAGGGCTTTCATGTGGTAATGAACTGCAAGGTAGTAAGCTCAAAGGATTCTTGGGACAATGGAGAGTATTTTGAGGCATCTTGTAATAACAAGATCAATGGGATTGAATGTAAGAATGGCAAGTGCAAGAAGTTATCCCTAAGGATATAACAGTGGTGGTGAATTTGCAAAGGCGGTGGGCACAAGGGTCTCGGGAAACATCAAAGAGTATCTTCGGGACCCTCTGGTAAGCAGGCAATTATCTGGAATGAAGGGCTCTCCGGGAGGAAATATTTACGAGAACCTAGAGTTAGAGTTAGTAAATCATTTAACCCGAATGGAAGAGAGACCAGAGTCCCAGAGTATAGACAAGGAGTAAAAGATCCTAATACCACCCAATGGCGACGTGAGCTTGTAAGACACACATCCATGTTAGTAGAAGTTTTGTAGTGACTAGAATCGACTTCGGCCAAGGAGTTGGAAACGTGGTTCCTACAGGCAGTCGGCTCTGATACCAACTTGTGACGCCCCCGATTCAATCGTACACTAATCATACATGCAAATGTGCACGACCAAGATTAGGGACTCACGGGAAGATATCACAACACAACTCTAGACACAAATTAAAGTAAAACAAGCTTTATATTACAAGCCAGGGGCCTTGAGGGTTCGAATACATAAGCTCGAATACACAAGAGCTAGCGGAAACAATAATATCTGAGTATAGACATAAGTTAAACAAGTTTGCCTTAAGAAGGCTGATACGTCTCCAATGTATCTATAATTTTTGATTGTTCCATGCTATATTATATCCTGTTTTGGACATTATTGGGCTTTATTATACACTTTTATATTATTTTTTGGGACTAACCTATTAACCGGAGGCCCAACCCAGAATTGTTGTTTTTTTGCCTATTTCAGAGTTTCACAGAAAAAGAATATCAAACGGAGTCCAAACGGAATGAAACCTGCGGGAACGTGATTTTCGGAACAAACGTGATCCAGAGGACTTGGACCCTACGTCAAGACATCAACCAGGAAGGCACGAGGTAGGGGGCCGCGCCTACCCCCCAGGCGCGCCCTCCACCCTCGTGGGGCCCACGTTGCTCCACCGACGTACTTCTTCCTGTTGGGGAATGTAGTAATTTCAAAAAAAAAAATTCCTACGCACACACAAGATCATGGTGATGCATAACAACGAGAGGGGAGAGTGTTGTCTACGTACCCTCGTAGACCGAAAGCGGAAGCGTTATAACAACGCGGTTGATGTAGTCGTACGTCTTCACGGCCCGACCGATCAAGCATCGAAACTACGGCACCTCCGAGTTGTAGCACATGTTCAGCTCGATGACAATCCCCGGACTCCGATCCAGCAGAATGTCGGGGAAGAGTTCTGTCAGCACGACGGTGTGGTGACGATCTTGATGTTCTACCGTCGCAGGGCTTCGCCTAAGCACCGCTACAATATTATCGAGGATTATGGTGGAGGGGGGCACCGCACACGGCTAAGAGATCAATGATCAATTGTTGTGTCTTTGGGGTGCCCCCTGCCCCCGTATATAAAGGAGTGGAGGAGGGGGAGGGCCGGCCCTCTCTATGGCGCGCCCTAGGGGAGTCCTACTCCCACCGGGAGTATGATTCCCCCTTTCCTAGTAGAACTAGGAGCCCTTCCAAGTATTATGAGTAGGAGAAAAGGAAAGGGAAGGGAAAAGGAGAAGGAAGGAAGGGGGCGCCCCCCCTCCCTAGTCCAATTCGGACCAGCCCATGGGGAGGGGTGCGGCCACCCTTTGAGGCCTTTCTCTCCTTTCCCGTATGGCCCATTAAGGCCCAATACAAATTCCCGTAACTCCCCGGTACTCCCGAAAATACCCGAATCACTCAGAACTTTTCCGATGTCCGAATATAGTCGTCCAATATATTGATCTTTACGTCTCGACCATTTCGAGACTCCTCGTCATGTCCCCGATCTCATCCGGGACTCCGAACTCCTTCGGTACATCAAAACACATAAACTCATAATATAACCGTCATCGAATTTTAAGCGTGCGGACCTTACGAGTTCGAGAACTATGTAGACATGACCGAGACACGTCTCCGGTCAATAACCAATAGCGGAACCTGGATGCTCATATTGGCTCCTACATATTCTACGAAGATCTTTATCGGTCAAACCGCATAACAACATACGTTGTTCCCTTTGTCATCGGTATGTTACTTGCCCGAGATTCGATCATCGGTATCTCAATACCTAGTTCAATCTCGTTACCGGCAAGTCTCTTTACTCGTTCCGTAACACATCATCCCACAACTAACTCATTAGTTGCAATGCTTGCAAGGCTTATAGTGATGTGCATTACCGAGTGGGCCCAGAGATACCTCTCCGACAATTGGAGTGACAAATCCTAATCTCGAAATACGCCAACCCAACAAGTACCTTCGGAGACACCTACAGAGCACCTTTATAATCACCCAGTTACGTTGTGACGTTTGGTAGCACACAAAGTGTTCCTCCGGTAAACGGGAGTTGCATAATCTCATAGTCATAGGAACATGTATAAGTCATGAAGAAAGGAATAGCAACAAACTAAACGATCAAGTGCTATGCTAACGGAATGGGTCAAGTCAATCACATCATTATCTAATGATGTGATCCCATTAATCAAATGACAACTCATGTCTATGGCTAGGAAACTTAGCCATCTTTGATTCAACGAGCTAGTCAAGTAGAGGCATACTAGTGACATACTATTTGTCTATGTATTCACACATGTATTATGTTTCCGGTTAATACAATTCTAGCATGAATAATAAACATTTATCATGATATAAGGAAATAAATAATAACTTTATTATTGCCTCTACGGCATATTCCTTCAGTCTCCCACTTGCACTAGAGTCAATAATCTAGTTCACATCGCCATGTGATTTAACATCAATAGTTCACATCATCATGTGATTAACACCCATAGTTCACATCGTCATGTGACCAACACCCAAAGGGTTTACTATAGTCAATAATCTAGTTCACATCACTATGTGATTAATATCCAAAGAGTACTAAGATGTGATCATGTTTTGCTTGTGAGGGAAGTTTAGTCAATGGGGCTGCTATATTCAGATCCGTATGTATTTTACAAATTTCTATGTCAACAATGCTCTACATGGAGCTACTCTAGCTAATTGCTCCCACTTTAAATATGTATGCAGATTGAGACTTTGAGTCATCTAGATCAGTGTCAAAACTTGCATCGACGTAACCCTTTACGACGAACTTTTTGTCACCTCCATAATCGAGAAACATATCCTTATTCCACTAAGGATAATTTTGACCAATGTACAGTGATCTACTCCTAGATCACTATTGTACTCCCTTGCCAAACTCAGGGCAGGGTATACAATAGGTCTGGTACACAACATGGCATACTTTATAGAACCTATGGCTGAGGCATAGGGAATGACTTTCATTCTCTCTCTATCTTCTGCCGTGGTCGGGTTTTGAGTGTTACTCAACTTCACACCTTGTAACACAGGCAAGAACTCCTTTTTGACTGTTCCATTTTGAACTACTTCAAAATTTTGTCAAGGTATGTAGTCATCGAAAAACTTATCAAGCGTCTTGATCTATCTCTATAGATCTTGATGCTCAATATGTAAGCAGCTTCACCGAGGTCTTTCTTTGAAAAACTCCTTTCAAACATTCCTTTATGCTTTGCAGAATAATTCTACATTATCTCCGATCAACAATATGTCATTCACATATACTTATCAGAAATGCTATAATGCTCCCACTCACTTTCTTGTAAATACAGGTTTCACCGCAAGTCTGTATAAAACTATATGCTTTGATCAACTTATCAAAGCGTATATTCCAACTCCGAGATGCTTGCACCAGTCCATAGATGGATCGCTGGAGCTTGCATATTTTGTTAGTACCTTTAGGATTGACAAAACCTTCTGGTTGCATCATATACAACTCTTCTTTAATAAATCCATTAAGGAATGTAGTTTTGTTTATCCATTTGCCAGATTTCATAAAATGCGGCAATTGCTAACATGATTCGGACAGACTTAAGCATAGATACGAGTGAGAAACTCTCATCGTAGTCAACACCTTGAACTTGTCGAAAACCTTTTTGTGACAATTCTAGCTTTTGTAGATAGTAACACTACTATCAGCGTTCGTCTTCCTCTTGAAGATCCATTTAATCTCAATGGCTCGCCGATCAATGGGAAAGTCAATCAAAGTCCATACTTTGTTCTCATACATGGATCTCATCTCAGATTTCACGGCCTCAAGCCATTTCGCAGAATCTGGGCTCATCATCGCTTCCTCATAGTTCGTAGGCTCATCATGGTCAAGTAACATGACCTCCAGAACAGGATTACCGTACCACTCTGGTGCGGATCTCACTCTGGTTTACCTACGAGGTTCGGTAGTAACTTGATCTAAAGTTACATGATCATCATCATTAGCTTCCTCACTAATTGGTGTAGTAGTTACGGGAACAGATTTCTGTGATGAACTATTTTCCAATAAGGGAGCAGGTACAGTTACCTCATCAAGTTCTACTTTTCTCCCACTCACTTATTTCGAGAGAAACTCCTTCTCTAGAAAGGATCCATTCTCAGCAATGAATATCTTGCCTTTGGATCTGTGATAGAAGGTGTACCCAACATTTTTCTTTTGGGTATCCTATGAAGATGCACTTCTCCGATTTGGGTTTGAGCTTATCAGGTTGAAACATTTTCACATAAGCATTGCAACCTCAAATTTTAAGAAACGACAGCTTAGGTTTCTTGCCAAACCATAGTTCATACGGTGTCGTCTCAACGGATTTAGATGGTGCCCTATTTAACGTGAATGTAGTTGTCTCTAATGCATAACCCCAAAACGATAGTGGTAAATCGGTAAGAGACATCATAGATCGCACCATATCTAATAAAGTACGGTTACGACGTTCGGACACACCATTACACTGTGGTATTCCAGGTGGCGTGAGTAGTGAAACTATTTCACATTGTTTTAACTAAAGGCCAAACTCGTAACTCAAATATTTTACTTCTGCGATCATATCGTAGAAACTTTTATTTTTGTTACGATGATTCTCCACTTCACTCTGAAATTCTTTGAACTTTTCAATTGTTTCAGACTTATGTTTCATCAAGTAGATATACCCATATCTTCTCAAATCATCTGTGAAGGTCAGAAAATAACGATACCCGCCGCGAGCCTCAACACTCATCGGACTGCATACATCAGTATGTATTATTTCCAATATGTCAGTTGCTCGCTCCATTGTTCCAGAGAACGGAGTCTTAGTCATCTTGCCCATGAGGCATGGTTCGCAAGCATCAAAATGATTCATAATTAAGTGATTCCAAAAGCCCATCAGCATGGATTTTCTTCATGCACTTTACACCAATATGACCTAAACGGCAGTGCCACAAATAAGTTGCACTATCATTATTAACTTTGTATCTTTTGGCTTCAATATTATGAGAACGTGTATCACCACAATCGAGATCCAACAAACCATTTTCATTGGGTGTATGACCATAGAAGGTTTTATTCATGTAAACAGAACAACAATTTATTCTCTTACTTAAATGAATAACCGTATTGCAATAAACATGATCAAATCATATTCATGCTCAACGCAAACACCAAATAACACTTATTTAGGTTCAACACTAATCTCGAAAGTATAGGGAGTGTGCGATGATGATCATATCAATCTTGGAACCACTTCCAACACACATCATCACTTCACCCTTAACTAGTCTCTATTCATTCTGCAACTCTCTTTTCGAGTTACTACTCTTAGCAACTGAACCAGTATCAAATGGGGTTGCTACGAACACTAGTAAAATACACATCAATAATCTGTATATCAAATATACCTTTGTTCACTTTGCCATCCTTCTTATCCGCCAAATACTTGGGGCAGTTCCGCTTCCAGTGACCAGTCCCTTTACAGTAGAAGCACTTAGTCTCAGGCTTAGGACCAGACTTGGGCTTCTTCACTTGAGCAGCAACTTGCTTGCCATTCTTCTTGAAGTTCCCTTTCTTTCCCTTTGCCCTTTTCTTGAAACTAGTGGTCTTGTTAATCATCAACACTTGATGCTCTTTATTGATTTCTACCTTCATCGATTTCATCATCATGAAAAACTCGGGAATCATTTTCATCATCCCTTGCATACTATAGTTCATCACGAAGTTCTACTAAGTTGGTGATGGTGACTAGAGAATTCTGTCAATCACTATTTTATCTGGAAGATTAAGTACCACTTGATTCAAGTGATTGTAGTACCCATACAATCTGAACACATGCTCATTGCTTGAGCTATTCTCCTCCATCTTTTAGCTATAGAACTTGTTGGAGACTTCATATCTCTCAACTCGGGTATTTGCTTGAAATATTAACTTCAACTCCTGGAAAATCCATATGATCCATGATGTTCAAAACGTCTTTGAAGTCCCGATTCTAAGCTGTTTAAGCATGGTGCACTAAACTATCAAGTAGTCATCATATTGAGCTAGCCAAACATTCATAACGTCTGCATCTGCTCCTGCAATAGGTCTGTCACCTAGCGGTGCATGAAGGACATAATTCTTCTGTGCAGCAATGAGGATAATCCTCAGATCACGGATCCAATCCACATCATTGCTACTAACATCTTTCAACTTAATTTTCTCTAGGAACATATCAAAAATAAAACAGGGGAGCTAAACGTGAGCTATTGATCTACAACATAGATATGCTAATACTATCAGGACTAAGTTCATGATAAATTATAGTTCAATTAATCATATTACTTAAGAACTCCCACTTAGAAAGACATCCCTCTAATCTTCTAAGTGATCACGTGATCCAAATCAACTAAACCATAACCGATCATCACGTGAAATGGAGTAGCTTTCAATGGTGAACATCAATATGTTGATCATATCTACTATATGATTCATGCTCGACCTTTCGGTCTCAGTGTTCTGAGGCCATATCTGCATATGCTAGGCTCGTCAAGTTTAACCTGAATATTCTGCGTGTGCAAAACTGGCTTGCACCTGTTGTAGATGGATGTAGAGCTTATCACACCCGATCATCACGTGGTGTCTGGGCACGACGAACTTTGGCAACAGTGCATACTCAGGGAGAACACTTTTATCTTGAAATTTAGTGAGAGATCATCTTATAATGCTACTGTCACAGCCCTAGATTTTGCCTCTAAATAGTTGCATCAGAGTGCATCATGCATCATGTTTAATTTCAAGAAATTTGGAATTGAGGGAATTTTCAAAGCCTCAAATTAAATATAAGGGCTAAGAACCCAAAAATCTCATTCGTTGTTTCCAAAAAATCCTTCATTGATGTTTGACAATTTTGGCAAGGGTTTTGGTCCAAACCAAAATTAATGAACATTTTAAGGATTTATTTTTGGGACTCTGAATTTAAATTAATAGCTATTTGAATTTGAATTACATTCATATAATTAGAATATAACTTCAAGTGCCACTGAAATGTTTTTTATGTGCTTTGGAAAAGTCCATCTAGCAACATAAAAATATTTCAGAGGAGTTGGCACTGGTTTTGAATCTTGTTTGAATTTAAAACAGTGGCCAAATAAATAAAAAGAAAACAAACAGAAAATAAAACAGAGCAGAACAAGAACTAACCTGGGCTAGCTTACCTGTCAGCCCACTTACCTGGCCAGCTGGCGGCCCGGTAAGACAGCCCAGCCCACCAGGGGCAGAGGCGTCTTCCACCTCGCGCCAGTCGGATGCAGGGCGTGTGTCCGCCGCACGCCGGCGCACGCCCCGCCACCTCCTGCCTGCTTGCTCGCCGCTGGAGACGGGGCCCGAGCGCCACGACACCCCCTGGACCCCCTCGACCTTTCCCCTCACTCCCTGGTTCTCTCTCCCTCTCTGGTTCTCTCCCCGCAGCTGCCCGAGAACGCTGTCATCGCGCCGCCGTGCACCGCCGCGGCCACAACCACTCCCTTGCTCCCTCTTCGTCCCAGGCGTCTCCGCCTCGCCGTCTTCGTCCTCTCCACCGAGTCACGCGGCGCCAGAAGCTCTGCTGCGCCGCCACCGCCGCCGTTTCCTCATCAGCCACCGAAGATCGTCGTCGTCGATTCGTCGCCCCGAGCGCCTCCCCGAGCCCACGGAGCCTAATGAATAAATACTTTGAGTCGTAGAGTCTTGTTGTGATGCCATGTTGTATTTGCACATATCGAGCATATTGTGTGTATGATTGAAATGCTTGGTATGTGTGGGATCGGACAATCTAGTTGTTTATCCTTGGCAGCCTCTCTTATGGGGAAATGTAGTCTAGTGCTTCCGTGAGCCATAGTAGCCCGCTACAGCCCGGTTCACCGGAGTCCTGCTAGCCCAGCACTACTGCTCCGGATGCTTGACTGGCCGGCATGTGTTTCACTTCGTTCCTGTGTCTGTCCCTTCGGGGAAATGTCACGCGGTGACATCCGGAGTCCTGCCTAGCCTGCTACAGCCCGGGTTCCCGGAGTCCTGTTAGCCCAGTGCTACAGCCCGGATTCACACGCCGCTGACTGACATGCTCGATGTGATTCATGTATGCCTGTCCCCATAGGTTGGTGCCGCTTTGGGTTCATGACTAGCCATGTCGGCCCAGGTTCTTTGTCATATGGATGCTAGCGACACTATCATATACGTGAGCCAAAAGGCGCAAACGGTCCCGGGCCAGGTAAGGTGGCACCCATGGGAATACCGTGCGTGAGGCCGCAAAGTGATATGATGTGTTACATGCTAGATCGGTGTGACTTAGGATCGGGGTCCTGACAGCTTTGGTATCAGAGCCTGACTGCCTGTAGGATTACCAAGCCATACTGGTCGAAGTTGAGTCTAGAAATGCTTTAGTTATATAAGGGAATTGATTGTGGAAGGGAACATAAGGCTCTTTTTACTCCTTACCCTCATGACCTTCTGATCTGAGTCATCTTATCTTTTCTACGGGGTTAAGTACTAGGCTTCTCTTCTATCTCTCAGGATGACGTGTTACTAAATCGTAGCTGCCTTGGATTGTTGAGTTCAAGCCTCAGTTCAGTTCCTAATACTTCCATATGTTCATAGCTGGCCTCAGAACTTTGATATTGTGATGTTGAGTGGTTAAGCCACCATTTTGCAGGATGTCTCAAATCATTTTGAGCATTTACAGCCGTTATGCTGTCCGAGTCATCCCAAGTTTCTAAATAGTCTGATGCATTTGCAAATCCCTTCTTTCCATTATCGATGTTCCTTTGGGCCAGATTAACCACACTAATCGTCAAGTTGAGGTACTCCGTTGCCTCAGCATATATGTTGGAGCTATTATTATGACCCTAGGTGTCTTAGAGGATCACCTAGTAATCTAGCCATGTTTTGTGTTCCCAGTGTGATGATTCTGGCCACCATTCTCGAAAGCATCCCGTGATGCCATTTAGTAGTAGGTATTCTACTCCTGGGTTCTTGACCCAAGATTCACTCTACTTACCTCGTGTTGATAGTGTTGCTTGTTCCTTTAGGATATTAGTATCCTTTGCGATAGTCCTCGAGGTTCATGGTATATCCTCTTCCAAATATCATGAACTGCTTATGGCAGAAGATCTTTGAACCAATGATCACAACAAGAGTGCTTTTGATGAGGTCTCCATTCTATGCTGTGACTCTGCCAGTTCTACCTTTTTGCATGGATTATTCGGAAGAAATATGTTGAACTCGTTCGACATACTAATCTATGCATCCACAACTCAGAAAGTTATATGTTCCTTTGAGTTGTCCCCCTTCAGTTATATTCAGACCTTCATCTATCAGTTGATAGTAAGGAGTAGTTGGCAATCGTGTTTATCGATGCCTATTACTCTAGTGGACCGTCAAGCCATTCTATTTCAGAATGACTAGGAGAAACAAACTCCAGTACCTCATCCATATCTAGGATTGGGTCAAAGCAATTGTACTTCGCAGATCAAAATGCCAATCCAGCTTTTGTTCTGTTCTACCTCGGAGTATTACCCCCTTTATGTTAGGATTGTCATGAGAATTGCACCATCTCTCATGAATTTTTGACGCAGTGATACTTCTCGCCATCATTATTCATTCCTCGGTCTCCGTGTTGTTGTGACCGGAATGCCGACAAGTGAACCGTGATGTGTGAAATAAATACTCCTAGCAACCCAGTTGCTTGGTAGTTAATGGACAATAATTTCATTCTTAGCGTGTTGGTTATTCAATCATCATTCTAAGATTGATCGTGCTACCTAGTCCATTTTCCTGGTGCACTTTTCAATCAAGAGTTGGGATTATGTCTATCCTTGCTTATTTGATCATATCATCCTGCCTAAAGAGCAAGATTGATCTCGGGCTTAATAACATGTCGGTGGTTCGTGATTTTCCGAATATCTTCTTGGAAGTATTTCCAGGTTGTCCCCTGACCGCTATGTTAAGCTCGTGATCAATTTGGTTTCTTGTAACCACCCCTTCTCCAAGAATCTGTGTTGAATACCCTGAGCTAGTTGGTTAAGCTGAACAACAACTTGGAGAGTTGGAAGATAAAAGCTTGCCTAACTTAGTTCGTTCCAAAGGGGATACCTTGTATGTGTTTTGAAGAAAGATGGTATTTTCATCGATTGACCCTCGTGATCAGTTAATGGACCTATCATATTATCCAATCTTTGATTCGAGTATGGGCTATCCTCAAATCAAATAAGAACCAACAGTATTCGTAATGTTGTCTTACTCGTGGTTTTTCCCTCGAGCATACATCATTATATCTTTTGGGTCTGACCAATGCTATAACCTTGTTCACATAGTTGTGGAATTTCATCTTCATGGAAATCTCGATGATTGTTCTTGAGCTCATCATCAACATTTCATCTTGTCCATGATTCATGTTGAACATCAACCTAGTGTTGAAAACTTTGTAAGCAATACCTTCGTGTTCCGTTCATGAAGCTTATGCGTGGATGGAAGAAGTGACTTCCTCGAATTCATGTGCTTTAGGTGTAAGTTGCCGCCATGATTTGAGAAAGGTTTGTTTTGCTTCCTCTAGAATCATCCCAAGTCAGTCATGCATGTGCGAAGTATTCTATGGTTTGATAGATTAGCTACCTTCATTCCATATGTATTCCTAGCACACCAAGGCACTGATTGATTTGCTCAAGGAGAAGAAGTTCTTTCTTAAGAGCATGCCTTATGCAAGGACTTCAATATCCTCGTTGATGGTTCCCAATAGGAACTCGATAGTGTTTTATCGTAAGACTTCTACGTGGTCATGCTTGTCTTGGACAGCGTGTTCACATGTGTGTAGCAGAACCAGCTCATGTTTTAGAGTTTACTACCGTAGTTCATTTCCTGAGAATCTCGCAATGACATCTCGTTGGTTTGTGTTGCAAAACTTTCTTTTCCAGGCATGCTGTCTGAAATATTCTGTTACCAACCAGATCTGAATCTCAGGCAGATATGATGGTTGGAACATTCCCAGCATTTGCATTTTGTTCCCAGATTGCACCCACCTTTATGCCATCCTACTATGGTCTGCCTTATTAGTAATTGGTATTCAGGGTCATCCTCAAAGTGGGCTCACCTTGGGTCCCATCCATTTATGATGATAAGCAAAAATCATCCATTGCGTTGTCTTCAATAAGGTAGTCCACATTGTCCATT
Organism: Triticum urartu; assembly: GCF_003073215.2. Classification (NCBI taxonomy): domain Eukaryota; kingdom Viridiplantae; phylum Streptophyta; class Magnoliopsida; order Poales; family Poaceae; genus Triticum; species Triticum urartu. Next base: position 248,974,175 of record NC_053022.1, on the reverse strand, counting down.
CTAGTATAAGTATGCCATTTCTTCAAGCTCCTTAGGCTGGTATAAAGAGTTTCAATGATCTTTGTATCAAAAGTAATTCTATTTGCCACTTAAGGGAATAATTCTACAAGTCACCCTCTCTAAGGTTCCCTGATATGGAATCATAGCAATTCATCTCCTTGCTACTCTGAAACCATGCACCATCTACTTAAGCGTGGAATTGTTGCCTACCAAGTTGAACCTTCGTTATCTATCCCTATCCATCCCTCTCATTGTGTGTCTCGTGTCTCAGCTCAAGAGACGTTCTTTCGTCTCACTCCGTGAGTTCATCCTGACTTGCTCGATCTTTGAGAAGATCGATTCTGGTAGAGTTCCCATTCCTTTGGTCGTAGTGTTTTGCTGAAGATCTCTAAGGCAAGGACGTCAAAAATCAATATGAAGAAATGAATCAACATCTTCGAGAAGGGCAGTTGGATCATGAAGTTTGTGAGATTAATTAGTGTTCCCTTTGTCTTCTTACCTCACGTCTTGAATCTCGGGACGAGATTCTTGTTTAGTGGGGGTGAGTTGTCACAGCCCTAGATTTTGCCTGTAAATAGTTGCATCAGAGTGCATAATGCATCATGTTTAATTTCAAGAAATTTGGAATTGAGGGAATTTTCAAAGCCTCAAATTAAATATAAGGGCTAAGAACCCAAAAATCTCATTCATTGTTTCCAAAAAATCCTTCATTGATGTTTGACAATTTTGGCAAGGGTTTTGGTCCAAACCAAAATCAATTAACATTTTAAGGATTTATTTTTGGGACTTTGAATTTAAATTAATAGCTATTTGAATTTGAATTATATTCATATAATTAGAATATAACTTCAAGTGCCACTGAAATGTTTTATGTGCTTTGGAAAAGTCCATCTAGCAACATAAAAATATTTCAGAGGAGTTGGCACTGGTTTTGAATCTTGTTTGAATTTAAAACAGTGGCCAAATAAATAAAAAGAAAACAAACAGAAAATAAAACAGAGCAGAACAGAAGAACTAACCTGGGCTAGCTTACCTGTCAGCCCACTTACCTGGCCAGCTGGCGGCCCGGTAAGACAGCCCAGCCCACCAGGGGCAGAGGCGTCTTCCACCTCGCGCCAGTCGGATGCAGGGCGTGTGTCCGCCGCACGCCGGCGCACGCCCCGCCACCTCCTGCCTGCTTGCTCGCCGCTGGAGACGGTCCCGAGCACCACGACACCCCTTGGACCCCCTCGACCTTTCCCCTCACCCCCTAGTTCTCTCTCCCTCTCTGGTTCTCTCCCCGCAGCCGCCCGAGAACGCTGTCATCGCGCCGCCGTGCACCGCCGCGGCCACAGCCACACCCTCGCTCCCTCTCCGTCCCAGGCGTCTCCGCCTCGCCGTCTTCGTCCTCTCCACCGATTCACGCGGCGCCAGAAGCTCTGCTGCGCCGCCACCGCCGCCGTTTCCTCATCGGCCACCGAAGATCGCCGTCGTCGATTCGTCGCCCCGAGCGCCTCCCCGAGCCCACGGAGCTGCTCTTCGACCCCCAGTGAGCTCTTTCACCGTCTCCCCTTATCCCCGTGGCATGTAGCTCGCCGTAGCATCACTCTCCGCCGTGCCCGCGAGCTTCACGCGGCCGGCGAAGTCGTCACCGTGGCTAGAGCAAGCCCAGCTTGCCCCTGAGCACGTCATCGTGCTCGTGCTGCTCCTAGGAGACAAACTAGCCCACCCGTTCGTCCCACCGTGCACCGCAACGCCGATTCCATGCACTCCCGAACTCCGGCCGCCGCGCAAGTCGCTGCCGCCGTCGACTTAGCCCATCGGAGCAGCTGCTGCATGCATCCCTCGATGTGGCCGAGCAAGGGCTATGCCCTGGTGGCCTCAGCGCGCCAAACCCCTGCCCGTAGCGCATTTCCGAGCGTCCCCGCCGCGCCTGAGTGCTCGCCGGCGTTTAACTCCGGCGGGATGACATGGCACGTCATTAGCCGCTAATGACCCCCCTCTCTCACTGAAAAACGGGCCCCACACCCAAATTAACCCTGGGATTTATTCCTTGTTTAGCTTAGATTAATCCAGCTGACCCCACATGTCAGTTTGACCCTGCTGACGTGGCGTTTGACTGGGCCCACCTGTCTGTGACTCGAACCAGCCCTGAGACACTGACGTGTGGGTCCCAGACGTCAAGTTTGACCTAGACTGGCGTTGTTGAGCGGCTGACGTCATGCAGTCGTCATGCTGATGCAGTAATGCATTTTCTGGTTTTAGTCTAATTTAAAATAGCCAGGAAATTCCAGAAAAAGCCCCAAACTTCTAAAATTCATAGAAAATTATCTATAACTCCAAATAAGATAAATAATATATGAAAAATTATCAGAAAAATCCAAAGAATCTGTTTATGGCATTTTCATGCATGTTTGAACAAGTTAACCTCACTGAATAGGACAATTCATGATTATGGAAGAAATGGTAATTAATTTTGGAGTTGGAATTTGCTATAGGTTTGAATTCCACTTCAATGAATATGACTAACTGTTGCACTAGGTCAATTCAGTACTTTAATATGACATATCATTCATATGAATGTGCATTGCATTGATTGTGGTTCCTTTTTTGTTTGCCGATGTTGTTCCCCTCGGTAGATGTTGTTCCAACGTGGTGATCGTTGACACTAATGAAGACCCAATGTTATCTTCAGAAGTGCCAGGCAAGCAAAAACCCCTTGTTCATTCCGATACAAGCCCACTCTCTCGCTCCTGCTCTCTTTTACTGCATTAGGACAACAACGATTCAACTGTTACATGCCGCGGTAGTTGAACCCCTTTCCTCTGCATGACCTGTCATTGCCACAGTAAATAGATGAAACCCACTAGCATGAGTAGGAGTTGTTTGAGCCCTGATATGCCTACTCATTCTTGCTTGTTGTCATGCCTGCTACTGCTTATAGTTGAGTCAGGTCTGATTCATCAGGAATGAATTGGAACGTGGTGAACATGTTCTACCGTTGAGAGCTAAGTGTGTGAACATGATTTGGTAAAGGTAGCGGTGAGAGGCCATGTAGGAGTACATGGTGGGTTGTCTCATTGAAACCGTCCTCAGGAACTGAGTTCTGTGTTTGTGATCCATGAACAGTTACTACCACACATTGGGCTCCGGGCGCTCCAAGCTCTCTCGACTTATTAATCAACTTGATCTCTGTCCAGGAGTTGCAACTAGTTTCTGGTGTTTGTAGGTAGTGTTAGTAGTCTACCAAGTGGCACCCGGTACAGGTGGGCTTGGGACAGACTAGGCACAGTGGCACGGTGTACTAAGTGGCACCCGGATGGTGAGCTGGGGAACCCTGCACACATCGTTTGGGGCCGTGAGCGACACCCCGGCCGGATCTCCTTGCGGATGGAACCCGAATAGGTGATAAACCTGGACTAGAGACTTGGTGGTTAGTCAGGTCATGGCCGACTCCCTCGCCCGGCTTCCGCTCAAAGGTTGCCGAGGTACATGACGTGTACAGGGCTATAAGTGGCGAGAGCGTGTGTGAAGAAGTACACCCCTGCAGGGTTATCATTATCTATTCGAATAGCCGGATTCCTCGGATATGGAAACTTGGACCCCTTGCATAGTTCATAGAAAAGTGAAAGTGGATACTCTAAAACTCGCAAGATAAGCGTGAGTGCTATGGATGGCCTTCTCGTAGGGAGACGGGAGCGGATCCATAGTGGTGTATTGATATGGTGAATATGTGGACTCGTGTGCGCCACCTCAAAGAGTTGCTTGCAGTCGTAGTTCAGGTTAGCCACTGAGTCAAAGCTGGCTTGCTGCAGTTAAACTCCACCACCCCCTTTGTTGATACCGATGCATATGTAGTTAGATCTGATGTAAGTCTTGCTGGGTACATTTGTACTCACGTTTGCTTAATTTATGTTTTGCAGAGAGACTCCAGTCTCACTAGTAGTTCCGCGTGGACTTCGACGTTTAGCTTGTTACCTCAGCTACGATCTTGTGCCCTCGGCAGGATCTGGTAGATAGTCAGGCTTCTAAGCCTTTTTCATTTGTACATGTCTGTACTCAGACATGTTAAGCTTCCGCTTGTGCTCTGACTTGTATGCTCTGAATGTTGGGTCATGAGACCCATGTTTGTAATATCTTGCTCCTCGGAGCCTAATGAATAAATACTTTGACTCGTAGAGTCTTGTTGTGATGCCATGTTGTATTTGCACATATCGAGCATATTGTGTGTATGATTGAAATGCTTGGTATGTGTGGGATCCGACAATCTAGTTGTTTATCCTTGGCAGCCTCTCTTATGGGGAAATGTAGTCTAATGCTTCCGTGAGCCATAGTAGCCCGCTACAGCCTGGTTCACCGGAGTCCTGCTAGCCCAGCACTACTGCTCAGGACGCTTGACTGGCCGACATGTGTTTCACTTCATTCCTGTGTCTGTCCCTTGGGGAAATGTCACGCGGTGACATCCGGAGTCCTGCCTAGCCTGCTACAGCCCGGGTTCCCGGAGTCCTGTTAGCCCAGTGCTACAGCCCGGATTCACACGCTGCTGACCGACATGCTCGATGTGATTCATGTATGCCTGTCCCCATAGGTTGGTGCCGCTTTGGGTTCACGACTAGCCATGTCGGCCCAGGTTCTTTGTCATATGGATGCTAGCGACACTATCATATACGTGAGCCAAAAGGCGCAAATGGTCCCGGGCCAGGTAAGGTGGCACCCGTGGGAATATCGTGCGTGAGGCCGCAAAGTGATATGATGTGTTACATGCTAGATCGGTGTGGCTTAGGATCGGGGTCCTGACAGCTACCGTCAATCAAAGCAAGATAAGATGCATAAAAGATAAACATCACATGCAATCAATATAAGTGATATGATATGGCCATCATCGTCTTGTGCTTGTGATCTCCATCTCCGAAGCACCGTCATGATCACCATCGTCACCGGCGCGACACCTTGATCACCATCGTAGCATCGTTGTCGTCTCGCCAATCTTATGCTTCCACGACTATCGCTACCGCTTAGTGATAAAGTAAAGCATTACAGCGCAATTACATTGCATACAATAAAGCGGCAACCATATGGCTCCTGCCAGTTGCCGATAACTCGGTTACAAAACATGATCATCTCATACAATAAAATTTAGCATCATGTCTTGACCATATCACATCACAACATGCCCTGCAAAAACAAATTAGACATCCTCTACTTTGTTGTTGCAAGTTTTACGTGGCTGCTATGGGCTTAGCAAGAACCGTTCTTACCTACGCATCAAAACCACAACGATAGTTTGTCAAGTTGTTGCTGTTTTAACCTTCACAAGGACCGGGCGTAGCCACACTTGGTTCAACTAAAGTTGGATAAACTGACACCCGCCAGCCACCTGTGTGCAAATCACGTCGGTAGAACCAGTCTCGCGTAAGCGTACGCGTAATGTCGGTCCGGGCCGCTTCATCCAACAATACCGTCGAACCAAAGTATGACATGCTGGTAAGCAGTATGACTTATATCGCCCACAACTCACTTGTGTTCTACTTGTGCATATAACATCAACGCATAAAACCTAGGCTCGGATGCCACTGTTGGGGAACGTAGTAATTTCAAAAAAAATCCTATGCACACGCAAGATCGTGGTGATGCATAGCAACGAGAGGGGAGAGTGTTGTCTACGTACCCTCGTAGACCGGAAGCGAAAGCGTTATAACAACACGGTTGATGTAGTCGTACATCTTCACGGCCCAACCGATCAAGCACCGAAACTACGACACCTCCGAGTTCTAGCACATGTTCAGCTCGATGACAATCCCTGGACTCCGATCCAGTAGAATGTCGGGGAAGAGTTCCGTCAGCACGACAGCGTGGTGACGATCTTGATGTTCTATCGTCGCAGGGTTTCGCCTAAGCACCGCTACAATATTATCGAGGATTATGGTGGAGGGGGCACTGCACACGGCTAAGAGATCAATGATCAATTGTTGTGTCTTTGGGGTGCCCCCTGCCCCCGTATATAAAGGAGTGGAGGAGGGGGGGGGCTGGCCCTCTCTATGGCGCGTCCTAGGGGAATCCTACTCCGAACTAAGAGCCCTTCCAAGTATTAGGAGTAGGAGGGAAGGAAAGGGAAGGGAAAAGGAGAAGGAAGGAAGGGGGCGCCCCCCTCCCTAGTCCAATTCGGACCAGCCCATGGGGAGGGGTGCGGCCACCCTTTGAGGCCTTTCTCTCCTTTCCCGTATGGCCCATTAAGGCCAAATACGAATTCCCGTAACTCCCCGGTACTCCCGAAAATACCCGAATCACTCGGAACCTTTCCAATGTCCGAATATAGTCGTCCAATATATCGATCTTTATGTCTCGACCATTTCGAGACTCCTCGTCATGTCCCCGATCTCATCCGGGACTCCAAACTCCTTCGGTACATCAAAACACATAGACTCATAATATAACCGTCATCGAACTTTAAGCATGCGGACCCTATGGATTCGAGAAGTATGTAGACATGACCGAGACACATCTCCGGTCAATAACCAATAGCGGAACCTGGATGCTCATATTGGCTCCTACATATTCTACGAAGATCTTTATCGGTCAAACCGCATAACAACATACGTTGTTCCCTTTGTCATCGGTATGTTACTTGCCCGAGATTCGATCGTCGGTATCTCAATACCTAGTTCAATATCGTTACCGGCAAGTCTCTTTACTTGTTCCGTAACACATCATCCCGCAACTAACTCATTAGTTGCAATGCTTGCAAGGCTTATAGTGATGTGCATTACCGAGTGGGCCCAGAGATACCTCTCCGACAATCAGAGTGACAAATCCTAATCTCGAAATACGCCAACCCAACAAGTACCTTCGGAGACACCTGTAGAGCACCTTTATAATCACCCAGTTACGTTGTGACGTTTGGTAGCACGCAAAGTGTTCCTCCGGTAAACAGGAGTTGCATAATCTCATAGTCATAGGAACATGTATAAGTCATGAAGAAAGCAATAGCAACAAACTAAACGATCAAGTACTTGCTAATGGAATGGGTCAAGTCAATAACATCATTCTCTAATGATGTGACCCCGTTAATCAAATGAAAATTCATGTCTATGGCTAGGAAACTTAACCATCTTTGATTCAATGAGCTGGTCAAGTAGAGACATACTAGTGACACTCTATTTGTCTATGTATTCACACATGTATTATGTTTCTCGGTTAATACAATTCTAGCATGAATAATAAACATTTATCATGATATAAAGAAATAAATAATAACTTTATTTGCCTCTAGGGCATATTTCCTTCACTTCCTCCTATATATACCTACGTACCCCCAAACTACCAGATACGGAGCCAAAACCCTAATTCCACCGCCGTAACTTTCTGTATCCACGAGATCCCATCTTGGGGCCTTTTCTGGAGCTCTACCGGAGGGGGTATCGATCACGGTGGGCTTCTACATCAACACCATACCCTCTCCGATGAAGTGTGAGTAGTTTACTTCAGACCTTCGAGTCCATAGTTATTAGCTAGATGGCTTCTTCTCTCCTTTTGGATCTCAATACAAAGTTCTCCCCCTCTCTTGTGGAGATCTATTCGATGTAATCTTCTTTTGCGGTGTGTTTGTTGAGACCGATGAATTATGGGCTTATGATCAAGTTTATCTATGAACAATATTTGAATCTTCTCTGAATTCTTTTATGTATAATTGGTTATCTTTGCAAGTCTCCTCAAATTATCAGTTTGGTTTGACCTACTAGATTGATCTTTCTTGCAATGGGAGAAGTAGCTATGACTTCAATCTTGAGGTGTCCTTTCCCAGTGACAGTAGGGGCAGCAAGGCACGTATAGTATTGTTGCCATCGAGGATAACAAGATGGGGTTTATATCATATTGCATGAGTTTATCCCTCTACATCATGTCATCTTGCTTAAAGCGTTACTCTGTTCTCTTGAACTTAATACTCTAGATGCATGCTGGATAGCGGTCGATGTGTGGAGTAATAGTAGTAAATGCAGGCAGGAGTCGGTCTACTTGTCTCGGATGTGATGCCTATATACATGATCATACCTAGATATTCTCATAACTATGCTCAATTCTGTCAATTGCTCAATAGTAATTTGTTCACCCACGGTAATACTTATGCTCTCGAGAGAAGCCACTAGTGAAACCTATTGCCCCCGGGTCTATTTTCCATTATATTAATCTTCCAATACTTAGTTATTTCCTTTGCCCTTTATTTTACTCGCATCTTTATTTATCTTTATCATAAAAATACCAAAAATATTATCTTATCATATCTATCAGATCTCACTCTCGTAGGTGACCGTGAAGGGTGACGGTGTCCTGGACTAGGGGGTACTCACCACGTCGTCTCCCGGTCAGCTAGATTGGGCCGAGGACCCCCATGGCCGTATACTCATGGGCCATTTTGGACAGCTGCCGCATACAAGGAAGATTCCACAAGACTTGGTGGTCAAGACAAGGACTCCTCCCCCACCGACATATCCGGCTAGGACTCTTGTTATCCTAGGCCTCTGGTGCATTATATAAACCAGGGCCAGGCTAGTCGATAGATATACAAAACAACAATCATATCATAGGCTAGCTTCTAGGGTTTAGCCTCTACGATCTCGTGGTAGATCAACTCTTGTAATACTCATATCAAGATCAATCAAGCAGGAAGTAGGGTATTACCTCCATCGAGAGGGCCCGAACCTGGGTAAACATCGTGTCCCCCGCCTCCTGTTACCATCCGTCTTAGGCGCACAGTTCGAGACCCCTACCCGAGATCCGCTGGTTTTGACACCGACATTGGTGCTTTCATTGAGAGTTCCGTTGTGTTCCATCTCTGATCAACTGCAGGTCAACTGCGATGCCGACATCTTCGTCGCTGGCTCGACTGGTCACCTTGGCTCGACCTAGGACCATGCTCCATCTCCGATCGCCATGTTCGGACGAGGGCCTTCATCAATGTCAACCCCGATCTCTATCAAGATCATGGAGGAATCATCCATGGAGCTTGGGGGCTCAATGTCAACATTGCCCTCGGGCGACCGTGCTGTTTTTCCGAACAGCAAACTTGTATCCGCTTCCACCGCCTCTTAGAGCGTCACTTTGATGATCCCTTTGGTGGAATTGTGTGGAATTGAGTCTAAAATAACTATGCAAAATTTCGTTGAGTTTCGATGGAGGAATCTCCTTCAATCTACGATATACCGGAGCCCTATCAAATCTGGACGGGAATCTGGACGAGTTTAGGGCGTGGTATCCAGCACCTAGCTCGGACGTCCTTTGGAAGATCGAACCATTGATTGGCTGCGGAAATCCTATATCTAACATCCCTCAAAATTTCAGCTCGATCCAACCGTCCAAACTCTAGGAACCTTTCGATTAGTGCATCACTTTTCGGGTTTGCTTTTTGCGCGAATACGGATCCGACCCGAATTCATGTTTCTTTATGAACGTGATATGGGGCAACCTTCTTAAAGGAATTTTCTCCTAGGGTATTGTGCGTGTTTTTAAACACGTGCCCATAAAATTTTAAGCCTCCTCTGAGGTAATCTTCACTATCATGCCGGTGTCAAACCAGTCCGGTGATACTGCTCCACGAGTACCGACCTGCGCTAGACACGTCGTCGCCTTTTGAGCCGAGCTCAACTTCTTTGGATCATCATCTCGGCGAGCGAACAAGAGTTCGGAATCAACAAGGATAAATCATCACCAACATCGCCGCCCCACGGAATACACGGAGCGGGAACACAGGCATCGCCGCATGGTCACTTCATCAAACCGGCATTGACCGCGTCACAAGTTATGACCTGCGTCGGCATGGCCACACTGTTGCTTATTCAAGCCGATGTCCATCATGCTGAATTGCTTCAACACCTCGGCTAGACCGAGGGCTTCACCATCTCTTCATCAACTTACTTTGGAGACTTCGGCGTCACCAGCCGACCAACTTCATCACATTAGCTGGACCACGAGCTTTTTCTCGGCGAGCCAACCTTTGCTAGCATCGCCATGCCACCGCTTCATCACCCATCAGGAAATAAGTGTGCAGATCGAGCCCCAATTTTGGGAGTAACCTTTCTCCAGATTGCTACAACAGATAAACCAGCTGCTATCAATCCTATTATTTTTTCTTGCTTGGGTTAATTTTTCCCAAGAAATTATTACTCTGATTTGTTTCATCATCTATACACAGGTCTATCAAATGGTGGCCACATTAACAACGACCGCGTGGTGGTTCGGTCAGTTTTCATATACAGTTCGGTGAATGCCGCATCTGGAACTCAGACCGGCCTGCGAATTCGGGCTTGGCCATACCTTCACCGCGTCACGCCGACGCCCTGCATCGACATGACTTCGGCGCCAGGCCGCATATCTTTCAATATATTATTTTTGCGAAAATCAATTATCCTTTTTGGACCGCACTATTTTATGTGTGTAGGTGATCGACTTCGACGGTGTCATGTAGTCTCTTCGGAAAGCCGATGTCGTCGCCCCAATTGGCGTAAATCGGCTCGCGTGATCACCTTGTTGGTCGTGTTGCCATACCGACGTGTTCAGTTGCCTCGGGGACTTCGGCATCGCCGAGAGAGCTCTACCTCATCGAGTATTCGGCGCACAGGACATATTTCTTTTATTACTCACTTTGCATAAATTATTGATTATGCAACAATTTTTTTTATTATTCCTATTATCTCCGGCTTGCACTATTTTCTGTGCACATGTAGATAATCCGGGCAGCGCTGTCACCGTGGCGTACCGATGTACCACGTCACCTAGGCTGACCGGGGGCTTCGTCATCACTTCATTAACACACGCTGGGGGCTTCAGCGTCACACTGCCGGCCTGCTCCGTCGCCGCGGTCAGACTGGGGTTTTCACCTCGCCCATCGACTATGCTGCGTCACCACTTCATCAAGCCGAGTTCTTTCCTCGGACATCTCGGTACCAGCTTGGGGGCTGGGATCTCATCCCGCCACAATCTCGGCCTGCGTCATCAACATCGAGCACATTAATCAGCTAAGTCGCTTTCATGCTCAAAAACTTTCAGTTTTAAATTTGGTTCGGTTCGACCAAGCATTATACTTTTCGGCACAAATTTGTTTGTGACAAAGTTCCTTGTCAAAACTTTGTTTGTGACTCACATATTCAAATACCCCGTTATTTGGGAGGCTCCCTTGATGGAGATTTTCCTCTTGCATATGATTATACTTGTACGGCTTCGTTCCTTGTTCGTGTATTACGCCACAATATGCACCATATTGACCTAAGCGATTTGCAAGCTGGGTTGCCTCGCTCCTGTGTTTACCCCTATGTTCCCGATTGTTCGGCTAGGGAGTAAAGGGAGCACCTCTGCGATTGTCACGATCGGGTCATCCGAGCTCTGACCTCAGACTGGGTGAAGCCGAAAGCTACCGCTCTTATTGTTTTCAATCATGGTCGGCACACAACGGAACTCATGAGTACAAAAAATTTATTGCACAAGTCTCATAGTAATAATGAGCACCGAAAAAAGGTATTGGTAGGGGTACTATTTTCTTTGAACATGCTTCTTACACTTCGTTAGTAATATAGCATAAGTTCCCTGAGCGTGATTTGTCTGTTACAGCCTTATGTCCTGATTGCCTGGTCATAGGAAACACCATCGATACTCTCGACAGGCGGAGTACATGACACTCTTCGGCCCTTGGCCGAAGAGGGAGAAGCCGACGGTCGGTTAAGACGCGTTTAAAGTTCGGGTGAACACATATATGATATAAGTACTTCGGTACATACAATCATTATACATAAAATTCTTTTACCCAAGTCACTTGGGGGCTCTTAAAATTTATATATGAGCTGTAAATGTGTTTTCTTCTTGGTCGTTGTCAAAACACGATAGAAGCACAATTTTTTTTCTCTTCCAATTTTTGGATTGGCACCAAACACTTGATCTTGTTCGGACATCATGTTTTTACTGACGTTTTTTGGTTTTCCAAGCTTTTGGCACTTTTAAACTATTTGTGTGTTTTCAGCACAAGTCTCGCAGTGCAACGCCGGACACCTTTAGATATTCGGCAAAAACATTCTCGGATATTGCTATATATGCATCGGTTTCGAATTATGTCTTCGGTCAATAGTTGGGTTGCCCGGCTCCTGCTCTTGCCTCCTACGTTCTGCTTTGTTCGGCTAGGTGTGCAAAGGGTGAACCACTGCGATTGTGCTTCCAGCTCACATGGTTAAGCACCTTAGTGGAGAAAGCCAAAAACTGACTGTCACAATAAGCATAAACTGGTCAGCGATTCGATGACTGTGTTAAATGATGGGCCATTCATAACATTGGCCGAAGTGTTTACGGCTTGACCTCGACTGTCGCCGAACACTACCGGGGGCTAGTAACTGGCCTCCCAAACTAAATCCTCAATATTTTGCTCTTACATTAGAGTTGAGGTTTCATGATCATGCTTAGCATGACAACCCAAAGAAAGGAACCGATAGCGGGACTATTTTCTTTGGAAGATATTTCTTATGTTAAACAGTAATATAACATATCTCTCTGCGTACCTTTGTTTATAAAACCGTATGGCCAGATTGCCTTGTTTGTCATAAATCTTTGCCCTCATAAAGGCTTTATAAAGTAGGACAAACACTCCTCGACTATTGGCCGAGGAGGTGGAAGCCGATGGTCGGTCAACAAAGTTTTGTACAATGCGGATCCGAGCATTAATGATGCAAAGTACTTGGATACATAGAGTCATTACACATAATTTGTGATTTTACTATGGATATCGATTCTTAATTCGGCCACCCGTGCCCGCATTAAGGCTCGGGGGCTACTGGGCTTCGGGCTTATTATTTACAAATATTAAAGGGGCACATCGATCCCCTGATCTGGTGTTGCCACCTGACCAGTGTCTCGGGGGCTACTGCATGGCCTGTCCAATGCAGAAAATTTTAAGTGCAATACAGTTTCCAAGGATATTTTGATCCTAAGGTTGGTCGGCCGCACCCAACCTGAGTCTCGAGGACTGAGCATGCTGCTTTTTGTGTCCCGAAGTATTCTGCCGAGCTAGGACTTGATCCTCAGGCCAATTTTGCAGATCAACCTGAGTCTCAGCGGCTACTGGGATCAGTGGTCTTATATCATCCTTCAGGTGCATCTCGGGTTTTAGACCGATACACACCTTAAGGGCTACTGGCTATATATTTCAGGAGAGAATAAATTGCACCAATCAAAAATATTTACAAAAAGTCGGCTCGCGGTCGGGGTGGTGCACCACCTCGGAAGCAATCCGGCATAAAGCTCGGGCGCTAGTGGCTGGCTCCATAGAGGGCATTTCCGGCATTAAGCTCGGCTAAACTCCTTCAACTTTTTTGAACCAAGGTGATTTATGACACCTCGGATATAGTACGGCATTGGAGCTTGGATACAGTCCGGCATTGGAGCTTGGACATAGTACGGCGTTGGAGCTTGGATACATTCCGACGTTGGAGCTCGGAACCGGTCCGGCGTTGGTGCTCGTCTGCAAAAGATACCACGAATATAGTCCGGCGTTGGAGCTCGCACGCAAGAGGACGCTGCCGCTCGGGAACAACTTCAAACCCGAGGTGTGGCATAAAAATAACAAGGCATTGATAGAGGCTGGAAATTTAAAGGGGCTCCTCGGATACCCGACATATAAACTCTTTGGATGCACATTGGTGATCCTCAAGATCGAAGAAGATTTGTTGAACCAGTTTTCAAGACCGACGACCGGAGATGAAGAACAGTTCAGAAGAATCGAGGAGTGTCCCCAACTTGAAGACCAGTTCAAGGGGCTACTAACGGTGTCCTGGACTAGGGGGTACTCACCACGTCGTCTCCTGGTCAGTTAGATTGGGCCGAGGACCCCCATGACCGTACACTCATGGGCCAATTCGGACAGCTACTGCATACAAGGAAGATTCCACAAGACTTGGTGGTCAAGACAAGGACTCCTCCCCCACCGGCGTATTCGGCTAGGACTCTTGTTATCCTAGGCCTCTGGTGCATTATATAAACCAGGTCCAGGCTAGTAGATAGATATACAAAACAACAAGCATACGATAGGCTAGTTTCTAGGGTTTAGCCTCTACGATCTCGTGGTAGATCAACTCTTGTAATACTCGTATCATCAAGATCAATCAAGAAGGAAGTAGGGTATTACCTCCATCGAGAGGGCCCGAACCTGGGTAAACATCGTGTCCCCCGCCTCCTGTTACCATCCGCCTTAGACGCACAGTTCGGGACCCCCTACCCGAGATCCGCCGGTTTTGACACCGACAGAGGGATTAACAATCCCTTTATCGCGTTGGTTGCGAGGAGTTTATTTGTTTGTGTAGGTGCGAGGGACTCGTGCGTGGCCTCCTACTGGATTGATACCTTGGTTCTCAAAAACCGAGGGAAATACTTACGCTGCTCTGCTGCATCACCCTTTCCTCTTCAAGGGAAAACCAGCCAGTGCTCAAGAGGTAGCAAGAAGGATTTCTGGCGCCGTTGCCGGGGAGTCTCCGCAAAAGTCAACATACCAAGTACCCATCACAAACCCTTATCTCCCGCATTACATTATTTGCCATTTGCCTCTTGTTTTCCTCTCCCCCACTTCACCCTTGCCTTTTTATTCGCCCTCTCTCTCCGTCCTCCTTCTCTTTCTCTATTTGCCTCCTTTCGCCACTTGCACTTTCTGTCGTTATGTCTGAAATTGGGGAAATTATTATCGATATGGACAATAATAATATCATGGAAAATTCTGATGCTCCTGCTATGATTAGCGGGGCGCGGGGTCGTGAGAAGAGCGAATCTAACAGGTAGCACACGGTTTGTTTATCCAGGTTCGGGCCGCGAGGATGCGTAAAACCCTACTCCTGCTTTGGTGGATTGTATATCTGTGTTCTTGAGCTAGCTATGGGGTGTGAGGAGCTCCAAAAAGCCGAATCCTTCTCCTGGTCACCTCGGGCCTCCTTTTATAGAAAAAGGGGTTGCCACAGTGGCACACAGGAGGTGGAAAGGGTACAGTGATGCGAGGTTATCCCTCGCATTACATGACAAGGCGCATTTAATGCATCTTGCTTAGGTGTCCTTGCTTTATCGGGGACGGGGGGAGAGATCTGTCTCGTCTGTGGCCGCTCCTTCTTGTGTTGACACGCGCCCTGGCCAGCGACGCCTGTGATGCCATGTAGGTAGGCAGGCAGCTGAGGTGGCACAGTGGTGGGTCTTCACGAAGATCTGCATGCCGCCACACAGGTGCCTGCCCAGCTGGTTGGGTCGGCAGCTGCATGCATGTGGTGGTGGAGGTTTGGTCGGCATGGGCCTTATGGTGGCCCTGCGGGTGTCCTCGGTAAGGGCCTTGCCGAGGCACCGACAAGGGTCTTGCCGAGGCATCTGCTGTCATCCCCGACAAAGTGCTTGCCGGGGGCCTTGTGGTCTTCCTCGGCTGGGATCCCGCCAAGGGTTGTCGTCTCCTTAGTGCGTATCTGATCTTGAATGTCTTCACAAAGATCTGCATGCCACCACGGGGATGTTTCCCGAATCCTTGCCCCATGGGGGCAGTGGACTCAAGGGTGATTTGTTCCGTAGGTGTGGGACGAGTTGCCGCGGCAAGGGTCTTGCCGGGGCTGCTAGAACTGTCTCCCGGCAAGGATCTTGCCGGGGGAGTCCGCTTCGTTCGCTTTGCTCTTCGTGGTCTTGGCCTTGGCGTCGTTCTAGTTCTCTTGAGCTTCGGTCTTACCCTGGCTCACCTCCCTTGCCTTGCTTGGTGTGGTGGTGCCAGTGGCTCAGACTGCCCGTGCACAGTTATAGGGGTACAAAAAGTGTACTCCTCTTTTTGTACACCGACAGGAGCCCCCCGGGCCTGGGCCACACATAAGCGCAACGCGTTGTTGGGCTAGGCCCAAAAACGGTGTGCGGGCAGGCGGGGCGGTTTTTACCGCGGTAAGATTCTTCGCGCGCTGCGCTTCCCATGATTCCCGCGCGTGGCGCGGCGTGGGGAGGCGCGTGTGACGTGGGCGGCATGCGTGGGTTGGTTCCCGCAGGCATGCGTCACATCGTAGTAAAGGGGCGGTTCGCACCTTCCCCATAAACGGAGGGAGGCGTGGAGGCGCGGCCCATTTACTGAATGGGGCTGAGGTACGGTCTTCAAGGCGTCCACTCCCCATGATCACGGGGTGGGGAGTGGTCGTCTCACCCGTCCCCTCGGTACTGTACGTCCGCCACGTGTCTCCCATGCGCCTGGGGTGGCAAACGGTGGAGGCGGGAAACCGGGCCGTCGCTGGTTGGGGCGGCGGGTCGGTCCTGGCTCCCTGCGACTTCCGTATCTTGATTGGCCGAGCCCCAACCCCGATCCTTTATAAAGAGCGGGAGGGGAGGATGGCGTCCCGCATTCTTTCATCTTCTTCTTCCTTTAGCTTCTGCTCCTCCCTTCCATCCGTCATGGAGAGAGGGAATCCCGGTCCTTCAACAGTGGCGGCGAGGGTCGCCGCTCGACAACGCGTCCCTCCTTCTCCTGCGCCTGCGGTGGCAGAGCCAGCCGCGAGAGGAAGGGGGAGGGGGCGAGGCCAGGGTGCTCGGGGAAGAGGAGGACGGGGGGGCGCCGGCCTCGCCTCCGCCAGCAGCTCCTCCTCCAATTGAGGGCCATGTTGGGGATGACCCTTGTGAGTTCTTCGTCAGGCTGCGCCGGCCGCCGCGCCGTCGCCTTCGTCTCCCGACTCCATTTGCGTGGGAGATGGAGCTAGATCCGCCGGAATCGTTGCGGCTGCACATGAGGGGCTGCGGGATCACTGGCACGCTGGTCCGCGTCGACTTCCCCGCCCCTCACGTGATGTATCTTTGTCGGGGATGGAAGACGTTTGCTCATATCCATCGCTTGACGGAGGGGCTCACTCTCCATTTTAAGCTGATGGAGGGTGGCCTTCTCTCCATCAAGGTCTTCGGGTGCTTTGGGACCCGTGCAAGGTGCTGCGTGGAGAGCTCTTCTGATAGTGAAGACTCCTCCTCGAGCGGGAGTGACGAGGAGGACAGCGGCAGCGACGACAAGGGTAGTAGGCGGCAGGATGACGGGTCCGATTAGGTGTCGGGTGCCGCTCCGTGCGGCACCGGCGAACCCATCATCCGCGTCGCCGGCTCCCTGAACTTCTCGGGGTCGTCTCCTTGGGCGGCTGGTGTTGGGAGGCTGCGGAAGAGGAAGAGGGCGGGCGGCAAGGCCATCAAGTCAGAGTACGCGGGCACCGATGCCTTTGACGCGTGCTGACGTCCTGCCGCCTCGTCTTCGATCTCTGCTTCCGGCGCTGCCATCACCATCCAGCCTTTGGACGGCCACCAAGATGTTCTCTTGGTGTCTTCTGCCACCCATAGCTCGCCTAGGCACTCCTTTTGTCCTTTTCGCCTCCTTGACCTGCCTCCCGAGGAGAGGGACAAGAAAGGGATTACGGGTACCTTATCTCTTTTTAGTTTGTAAGCCTTCGGGCCTTTGTTGAATTTAAAACTTGTAATCCCATCATTCATGTTCTTCATTCCCTATGGACTATACCTGAGTGGAATGTTTTTAATGAGAAAGGGATGCTTGCCGGGTCATTTGTTTGTGGGTGAAACCCACGGCAAGGAGTAAATCCTTGATATCTTCAAGATAAACATTTCCTTGCCCGGCAACAGGCCTTGCTGTCTCCCCACTTCGCTCGACCTTCCTCACACCTTTGGCGGAGGGAGGGATGAGGCGGGTTCAGGCTCCTTGTTTTATCCTTTCGCTGCCGCGACTACGACCAAACTTGGCCCCAGGAACGAGCCCTAGGGCCTAGAGTTAAGGGAGCACGGTAGCTTAGGGGAAAACGAGGTTTCACATACCTCAGTCCATAACGGAATGCATGATAAGGGATGAAGAACTTATCTGAAGCTGCAGTCCCCGGCAACCCTGGTTCACCGTGGGTGAATCTTTGCTCTTGCAGCCCCCGGCAATACTGGCTTGCCGGGGGCTAGATGCTGGTCTGTTCCTCTTTTTTTTCTCCCCAAGTGGTTCGGCACGGATATCTGTGTGTCCTGTGAACCAAAGAAGACAAAAGAAAGACAAAGAGACGCACACTCGACCTCCAAGCTAGGGGTTAGTCGCCGCTAAGCACTATCAACCCTAACCAAGGACGAGACTCGACCTAGCATGCATGCTATAACTTAGGGCGCCGGCGCTTCATTTACTTATGCTCAGGGTCTGCGCCTGGCTTTGTACAAAGGGTTACATGCGTCATCGGCAATGCTCGTACAAAAGGTGGCTTGCTGGGGGGCCCGGCAAGCCGCGCCTCACGGTAAAACTTGCGAAGATGCTCAATGTTCCAGGAGTTACTCACCGGAACAGCATCTTCGGTCTCCAGGCAGACTGCGCCGGGCTTCGTGACTCGTATTACCTGATAAGGGCCTTCCCACTTTGGCGTCAACTTGTTGGAATTCTTGGCCGATTGAACGCGCCGAAGAACAAGGTCGCCTTCCTCAAAGCTTCGGGCATGAACCTTGCAGCTATGGTAGCGGCGCAAGGCTTGCTGGTAGCGCGCTGCTCTCACAGCCGCCCGAAGACGATCTTCCTCAAGGAGCGTTGCGTCATCTTGCCACAATTGCTCTTGCTCAAGCTCATCATAAGCGAGTACTCGAGGTGACCCATATATGAGTTCTATGGGGAGAACTGCTTTTGCCCCGTATACCAGGGCAAAGGGTGTCTGGCCGGTGGCTCGATTTGGTGTCGTTCTGATTGACCAAAGAACCGCCGGCAATTCATCAATCCAGCGCCTTCCACTCTTATGCAGTCTGTCAAAGGTCTTTGTCCTCAGGCCTCGCAGCACTTTAGCATTTGCCCTCTCAGCTTGACCATTGCTTCGTGGGTGAGCAACGGAAGCGAAACAGACCTTGCTGCCAAGGTCTTGAATATATTGCATGAAGGTGTGGCTTGTGAACTGCGTGCCGTTGTCGGTGATAACCCTATTGGGTACACCAAAACGGCACACCAGTCCTTTGAAGAACTTGACGGCTGACTGTGCTGTGACCTTCCTCACTGCTTCCACTTCTGGCCACTTTGTGAACTTGTCGATTGCATACAAGTACTCAAAGCCCCCGACAACGCAGGGGAAAGGGCCCAGTATGTTGAGCCCCTAGACCGAGAAAGGCCAGGAGAGAGGAATGGTTTGAAGGGCTTGAGCTGGCTCATGAAGCTTCTTTGAATGGAACTGACACGCTTCACACCTGGTGACTAGTGTCGTCGCATCCTGGAGGGCGGTGGGCCAGAAGAAACCTTGCCGAAACGCTTTGCCGGCAAGGGCCCTTGACCCGATGTGGGATCCACATATGCCTCCATGTATCTCCGCCAACAGCCCCAGTCCTTCCTCTCGAGGGATACACTTCAATTTCACGCCGTTCGGCCTCTTTCTGTACAGGACGTCATCAACGAACTGGTACATAGTAGAGCGACGGGCTACCTTTTCCGCTTCTTTCTTCTCCTCAGGAAGTTCCCCTGTTTGGAGGAATCGGACGGTATGTTGTGCCCACGCTGGAGCCTGGGGCTTGACGGCGAGGACTAAAGGCATTTCCTCCGCTACAGGAGCGGCTGTCTCGACGGCAAGAGCTTGATGCTCTGTCAGAGCTAGCCGTCCTCTGGCGGGCTCAGTGTCTCCGGCAACATCCTTGCCGGCGGCTTCGGGGAGCTCGGCGGGAAAGTACTTGCTAGGCCCTGATTTTCTCCTCTTGTTCTTCTCTATTGATGGATCAACGGATGGCTGAGTTAGCCGAAGCACAAAGGTACCTGGTTCCACAGGTAGCTTGAGGGCAGCGGGTTTTGACAGGTAATCGGCGATATCGTTCTGCGCTCGGGGAATGCATTCTGCCTGTATACCGTCAAAATGCTCTTCCAGCTTTCTCACTTCATCGACGTAGGCCTTCATCAATGGGCTCTGGTAATCCTTGTTGACTTGCTTGATGACAAGTTGCGAGTCGCCTCTGACGACGAGTTTCTTGATTATGAGGTCCGCCGCGATCCTAAGACCGGCAAGCAGCCCTTCGTACTCAGCCGTATTGTTTGTTGACACCTCCCTGGGGAAGTGCATCTGGATCACGTACTTGAGGTGCTCTCCGGTGGGCGCGACAAGCAGTACGCCAGCCCCGGCGCCCTGTAAGGAGAAAGCTCCATCAAAGTACATGATCCAGTCGCAACTTGCCTCCTTGTCGGGGATAGCAGTCTCTTGGGTTTCTTCGTCAGGCGTCGCGGTCAATTCTGCAACGAACTCTGCCAGGACTCGGCTTTGAATCGTCGAGGTACTCTCAAACTTGAGGCCAAAGCTGGACAGTTCCAGTGCCCACTCTACGATCCTTCCCGCTGCATCTGGATTGTGCAATATCCTTTGCAGAGGGAGGCGAGTGACGACAGTGATTTCGTGCGCCTGGAAGTAGTGACGCAACTTACTCAAGGCCATAAGAAGGCCGAAGAGCAGTTTCTGCACACCGGAGTACCTCAATCTAGCCCCCTGCAGGAGGGAACTAACAAAGTAGACCGGGTGCTGCATCATTTTCTTCTTCGGCGGCACTTCAATTGGCTGCTCATCTTGGCATCGGTGGCATCGGGCTCCGTCGCTGCTATTACCTCATCATCAATTTCTCTCTGCACCACTAGTGCGGCACTGACCACCTGGTTCGTTGCTGCCAGGTACAGCAGCAACGGTTCCTGTGGCCTAGGCGCAACTAGTATTGGTGCGAAGGAGAGGTACCTCTTCAAATCTTGCAATGCTGCTTCGGCTTCTGGCGTCCACTCCATCGGGCCCGCCTTTTTCAAAATCTTGAAAAAGGGAAGGGCGCGCTCGGCGGACTTGGAAATGAACCTGCTCATGGCGGCAACGCAACCAGCAAGCCGACGCACATCCTTGACTCGCTTGGGCGCTTCAATATGCTCTATAGCTTTGATGTTGTCCGGATTGGCCTCTATCCCACGCTGTGACACAAAGAACCCGAGAAGCTTGCCAGACGGGACGCCGAAGACGCACTTCTCAGGGTTCAGCTTGAGATTGATGTTGCGTAGGTTTGCAAATGTTTCTTGTAAATCTGATATGAGGGTTGCCCTGTTCTTGGTTTTGACCACTATATCATCCATATAAGCTTCCATATTTCTATGGAGCTGGGGTTCAAAACCAATCTGGACCGCCCTTGCAAACGTTGAACCAGCACTCTTCAACCCGAAAGGCATCCGTATAAAGCAATACGTACCACATGGGGTGATGAATGCCGTTTTCTCTTCATCTTCCCTTGTCATGAAGATCTGGTGGTAGCCAGAGTAGGCATCGAGGAATGACAACAGATCACACCCAGCTGTGGAGTCAACAATCTGGTCGATGCGCGGCAATGGGAAGGGGTCTTTGGGACAAGCCTTATTAATATCTGTGTAATCAATACACAACCTCCACTTCCCATTTGCCTTGCGCACTACCACCGGATTGGCCAACCACGTTGGATGGAGCACTCCTCTTACCAAACCCGTTGCTTCCAATTTCCGGATCTCCTTTGTGATGAACTCTTGTCGTTCCAAAGCTTGCTTTCTGACCTTCTGCTTGACGGGCCGCGCATGAGGACAGACAGCAAGGTGGTGCTCAATCACCTCCCTGGGAACGTCGGGGATATCGGATGCTCGCCATGCAAACACATCGACATTCACCCGTAGGAAGGTGACGAGCGCATCTTCCTATTTGTCGTCAAGGGTGGAGCTTATGGTAAAAGCTCCTCCCGTGCCGTCCTCCATGACAAAAACCTTCTTGGTTTCCGGCGGTGTGGCCCTGGACCTCTTGTTTCTGTCGGCGGAGCTCTCTAGCACGTCCTCGACGGGAGCGCTACACTCCAAAGAGGTGCGCTTGCCGGAGTGGGTGCCTGAGGTCTCACCGGTCTTCTTCTTTTGCCTTCCCGGGGCTCCAACGGCAGGAGCAAGCGCCTTAGCAGTGGCGGCTGCTGCAACTGCTTGTTGGTAGAGTTGGTCAGCGCAAATTAGCGCATCCTTCTGGTCTGATGGGACGATGATGATCGTCACAGGCCCCGGCATCTTCAGGGTGTTGTAGGCGTAATGTGACGCCGCCATGAACTTGGCCAGCGCTGGGCGGCCAAGGATCCCGTTGTAAGGCAAGGGGATCTTGGCAACGTCGAACACAATCCTTTCTGTCCTATAGTTCAGATCATTCCCAAAAGTCACGGGCAACGTGACCTTTCCCTTTGGTTGACTTCTTCCCGGGTTGACCCCCTGAAACGTGCCCGTCTCTTCGAGGTCTTCATCAGGAATCTACAATTTCTCGATCACGGCAGGCGAGATTAAGTTCAGACCGGCCCCGCCATCGACTAGCATCTTTGTCACCTTGAGGTTGCGTATTGTTGGTGAAACCAACAATGGCAAGCACTCGACTGCAGTAGTGCGATCAGGGTGATCCTCAGTGTCAAAAATGATAGGTGTGCTGGACCACTTCAGCGGCCTTTGGGCATCAAACGACGGTTCCGCTGCTGTAACCTCACGCGCCCACTGTTTAAGCTGGCGGTGAGAGGTATGCAGCGAGGCGCCACCATCGATGCACATGGCCTCTGTAGCTTTCTGAAATTCTTGGTCACCAGATTCATCGTCCTCTTCGTGATCATCGTCTTCTGGATTTTTGTCACGGCCCCGGGCGGGCCTTTCCTGCTGTTTATCTTTGCCGCGACAGCCCGCCTGGCCGTCACGCTTCTTGCCGGACCCCTCAGCACTTTCCCGGCCTTTCTCCTTGTCCTGCCTCTCATATTCAGCCCTCTGCTTCTCAGCAAGGAGCTCAACCTGTCAGCAGTTCTGGAGATCATGGCCTTTGGTGCGATGGATCTTGCAGTATTGCTTGTTGGAGTTTCCTGGCTTCTCGGCAGCCGCCAAGGCCCGGTAGGCGACACATCCGGCAATTTCCTTGCCGGGCTCATCTGCCTTGGTTTTCTTGGCGGAGCCGGCATTGTCAGATCCCTCGACGGCAAGCACAGCTTTACCTTTGCACTTCCTGTTGTGGCGCCGGCCTTTCTTCGCCGGGGCGGCAGTATCCTCATCTGAGGAGTCGGTTTCCATGCCGACATCTTCGCCGGGGTACTTCCTTCCCTCTTCAGCTCGGGCACATCTGTCAGCAAGAACATAGAGTTCTGCCACATCTTTCACCTTGTTCATTGCCAGTTCTTCGCGCATCTTGCGGTTACGCATGTTCTGATGGTGGCAGGGTGAACATCAGGGATATTGTACTGTACCCTGCTGAACCTTTATATATACTTGCACAGACTCTCGCCTCCCTTCTGGGGAATGACATGCAGGTCGCTTGCTTGGCATGGGCTTGGTGACCTCCCGTAAAGGCGCCCACAAACTCATGGCACAAATCCGACCAGGGGGAAATGGAGTCTACCGGCAAGTGCATTAACCACGACATGGCGTTGGCTTTAAGAGCCAATGGAAATTAATTCGCAAGCACCTTATCGTCGCGGGCTCCGGCGGCTTGCATCGTGATGGTGTAGATGCTGAGGAACTCAGACGGGTGAGTCTTGCCATTGTACTTTTCGCCAACGTCAGGTTTGAA
The DNA here is from genome assembly GCF_003073215.2 of Triticum urartu. Lineage (NCBI taxonomy): Eukaryota > Viridiplantae > Streptophyta > Magnoliopsida > Poales > Poaceae > Triticum > Triticum urartu. The sequence goes on along the minus strand of NC_053022.1, from coordinate 248,950,644 downwards.
GGTGCGGTGAGTGGGCCACTAGAACTGCCGCAGCTCACGGGTAAAAGCCGGACAGCCTACCTCGTAAGGTAGGCTCCCAGGGCTCTCCGGGGCCGGGTGGTTCACAGCAGGCCCTGCTCGCCTGTCCGACTGGTGGCACGCTCCGCGCCGGCGCTTGATAGTGGTTCGAGCGTCTTCATGGGCTCGTTCCCGAAGGACTTGGTGCTGGTCATACCGCGGGTCAGACAATGCTATGGAGATGGCGTTGCCCGCGACGTCGCGACGAGCCGGCGTCCGCGGTACCGGATGGGGGAGAGGTGAATGCACCGTGGTCGCGGAGCCGCCGGCTTTTCCGCCACTGGTCCGCGGGACTCCATCGGAGCGTCGACCAGGGGGCCCCACCGAACTTGGTTCGTCTTTGTTGGCCACCGCAACAAGGCTTCGGATAGTGGCTCTCCACTCGTCGAGTTTCCCCGTAGTGGGAGGAAAGTCAAGGAGCAACTGCGCGCGTGCCAGGGCCTCTGCTGGCGTCGGTGGCGGCGAAACCTGCACGGATCATGACGCGCTTCGAATTCTGACCATGTCAGAAGTAGCTCTATCACGACCCCGCGGTCGCATGCCGTTTTCACCAGCGCCTCAGTGAGTGGGCAGGTCTTCTACGTCACGGGAGTGGCACTCGGGGCTCTTCCCGCGGCGACGCCCGGGATCTTCGGCGTGATTACGCCGTTCGTCGCGCGCTGCCTGGGAGGAGCACACTGTTGGCGCCAGCGTGGGAGTCTTGGAGGTCCTTGCGTCGCCTTCGGGCGGGGCGGCGATGACCTTGGAAGGCCCCGCTCCACCCGCGAAGGGCCTGGCTCCGCCTTTGGATTTGGCGACGTGTGGCCCGTTACCAGGCGCACAAACATCGCCGCCTCCCAAACTCCGGCTGCTGGGATGGTGTTGGTGTTCGCGAGCAGCGCCCCGGGTCCTTTCTGCGACTGGTCCGCTACTCTCCCTCATCGGGATGGGTTGTCCGGCTTCCGACTGGCCAACCGCCACCGTCGTCTTCTTCTTGGGCGCCATGATGATGAAGAAGCGCCGAACTAACTGCTAAAGCCGATTCTCACAACTGCGCACCCCTACCTGGCGCGCCAAAGATGTCGGTGGGAACGACACCTATGGGATCACGAGAATCCCTACTACAGTTAGCGGGGCGGGGGGTCGTGAGAAGAGCGGATCTAATAGGTAGCACACGGTTCGTTTATCCAGGTTCGGGCCGCGAGGATGCGTAAAACCCTACTCCTGCTTTGGTGGATTGTATATCTGTGTTCTTGAGCTAGCTATGGGGCGTGAGGAGCTCCAAAAAGCCGAATCCTTCTCCTGGTCGCCTCGGGCCTCCTTTTATAGAAAAAGGGGTTGCCACAGTGGCACACAGGAGGTGGAAAGGGTACAGTGATGCGTGGTTATCCCTCGCATTACATGACAAGGCGCATTTAATGCATCTTGCTTAGGTGTCCTTGCTTTATCGGGGACGGGGGGAGAGATCTGTCTCGTCCATCATCGCTCCTTCTTGTGTTGACACGCGCCCTGGACAGCGACGCCTGCGATGCCATGTAGGTAGGCAGGAAGCTGAGGTGGCGCAGTGGTGGGTCTTCACGAAGATCTGCATGCCGCCACGCAGGTGCCTGCCCAGCTGGTTGGGTCGGCAGCTGCATGCATGCGGTGGTGGAGGTTTAGTCGGCGTGAGCCCGATGGTGGCCCCTTGGGTGTCCTCGGTGGGCCTTGCTGGGGCACCGGCAAGGGTCTTGCCGAGGCGTCTGGTGTCATCCCCGGCAAAGCGCTTGCCGGGGGCCTTGTGGTCTTCCTCGGCTGGGATCCCGCCAAGGGTTGTCGTCTCCTTAGTGCGTATCTGATCTTGAATGTCTTCCAAAGATCTGCATGCCACCACGGGGATGTTTCCCGAATCCTTGCCCCATGGGGGCAGTGCACTCAAGGGTGATTTGCTCTGTAGGTGTGGGACGAGTCGCCGCGGCAAGGGTCTTGCCGGGGCTGCTAGAACTGTCTCCCGGCAAGGATCTTGCCGGGGGAGTCCGCTTCGTCCCATTTGCTCTTCGTGGTCTTGGCCTTGGCGTTGTTCTAGTTCTCTTGAGCTTCGGTCTTACCCTGGCTCACCTCCCTTGCCTTGCTTGGTGTGGTGGTGCCCGTGGCTCAGACTGCCCGTGCATAGTTATAGGGGTACAAAAAGTGTACTCCTCTTTTTGTACACCGACAGTTCCGCACGTCCAGCAATTTATTTTAAAAAATTTTGGGTTCCAGATCTTGCGTTAGCTACAGAGCATTACACACTGTTCTGTTTTTGACAGATTCTATTTTTCATGTGTTGTTTGCTTATTTTAATGAATCTATGGCTAGTAAAATAGTTTATAAACCATAGAGAAGATGGAATATAGTAGGTTTAACACCAATATAAATAAATAATGACTTCATTACAGTACCTTGAAGTGGTGTTTTGTTTTCTTTCGCTAACGGAGCTCACGAGATTTTCTACTTTAAGTTTTGTGTTGTGAAGTTTTCAAGTTTTGGGTAAAGATTTGATGGATTATGGAATAAGGAGTGGCAAGAGCCTAAGCTTGGGGATGCCCATGGCACCCCCAAGATAATCTAAGGACACCTAAAAGCCAAAGCTTGGGGATGCCCTGGAAGGCATCCCCTCTTTCGTCTACTTCCATCGGTAACTTTACGTGGAGCTATATTTTTATTTACCACATGATATGTGTTTTGCTTGGAGCGTCTTGCATTATTTGAGTCTTTATTTGTTAGTTTTCCACATTCACCCTTGCTGTACACACCTTTTGAGAGAGACACACATGATTCGGAAATTGTTAGAATACTCTATGTGCTTCACTTATATCTTTTGAGTTATATAGTATTTGCTGTAGTGCTTCACTTATATCTTTTAGGGCATGGTGGTGGATTTGTTTTATAGAAACCATTGTTCTCTCATGCTTCACTTATATTATTTCGAGAGTCCTACAAAACAGCGTGGTAAATTGTTTTAATTATGTTGGTCATTCAAGATTAATAATAAAATTTTCTTATGAGTGTGTTGAATACTATGAGAAGTTTGATACTTGATAATTGTTTTGAGATATGGAGATGGTGATATTAGAGTCATGCTAGTTGAGTAGTTGTGAATTTGAGAAATACTTGTGTTAATGTTTGTGATTCCCGTAGCATGCACGTATGGTGAACCGTTATGTGATGAAGTCGGAGCATGATTTATTTATTTTGTCTTCCTTATGAGTGGCGGTCGGGGACGAGCGATGGTCTTTTCCTACCAATCTATCCCCCTAGGATCATGCACATAGTACTTTGCTTTGATAACTTGTAGATTTTTTCAATAAGTATATGAGTTATTTATGACTAATGTTGAGTCTATGGATCATACGCACTCTCACCCTTCCACCATTGCTAGCCTCTCTAATACCGCGCATGTTTCGTCGGTATCATACACCCACCATATACCTTCCTCAAAACAGCCACCATACCTACCTATCATGGAATTTCCATAGCCATTCCGAGATATATTGCCATGCAACTTACCACCGTTCCGTTTACTATGACACGCTCCATCATTGTCATGTTGCTTTGTGTGATCATGTAGTTGACATTGTATTCGTGGCAAAGCCACCGTTCATAATTCTTTCATACATGTCACTCTTGGTTCATTGCATATCCCGGTATACCGCCAGAGGCGTTCACATAGAGTCATATTTTGTTCTAAGTATTGATTTGTAAGTAAATAAAAAAAGTGTGATGATCATCATTTTCAGAGCATTGTCCCGAGTGAGGAAAGGATGATGGAGACTATGATTCCCCCACAAGTCGGGACAAGACTCCATACTAAATAAAAAACGAGGCCATAAAAAAGAAGAAGAGAAAAGGCCCAAATAATAAAAAAAATGAGAGAAAAAGAGAGAAGGGACAATGCTACTATCCTTTACCACACTTGTGCTTCAAAGTAGGACCAAGATCTATATAGAGAGTCTCCTATGTTATCACTTTCATATACTAGTGGGAATTTTTCATTATAGAACTTGGCTTGTATATTCCAATGATGGGCTTCCTCAAAATGCCCTAGATCTTCGTGAGCAAGCGAGTTGGATGCACACCCACTTAGTTCTTTTTGTTGAGCTTTCATATACTTATAGCTCTAGTGCATCAGTTGCATGGCAATCCCTACTCACTCACATTGATATCTATTAATGGGCATCTCCATAGCCTTTTGATACGCCTAGTTGATGTGAGACTATCTTCCCCCTTTTTGTCTTCCCCACAACCACCATTCTATTCCACCTATAGTGCTATGTCCGTGGCTCACGCTCATGTATTGCGTGAAGATTGAAAAAGTTTGAGAACACTAAAAGTATGAAACAATTGTGTGGCTTGTCATCGGGGTTGTGCATGAGTTAAATACTTTGTGTGGTGAAGATGGAGCATAGCCAGACTATATGATTTTGTAGGGATAACTTTCTTTGGCCATGTTATTTTGAAGATACACAATTGCTTAGTTTGTAGGGATATTAAACTTTTGTCTTGAATCTTTTGGATCTGAATATTCATACCACAATTAAGAAGAATTACATTGAAATTATGCCAAGTAGCATTCCACATCAAAAATTCTGTTTTTATCATTTACCTACTCGAGGACGAGCAGGAATTAAGCTTGGGGATGCTTGATACATCTCCAACGTATCTATAATTTTTGATTGTTCCATGCTATATTATATCCCATTTTGGACATTATTAGGCTTTATTATACACTTTTATATTATTTTTGGGACTAACCTATTAACCGGAGGCCTAGCCCAGAATTGTTGTTTTTTGCCTATTTCAGAGTTTCGCAGAAAAAGAATATCAAACGGAGTCCCAACGGAATGAAACCTTCGGGGACGTGATTTTCGGAACAAACGTGATCTAGAGGACTTGGACCCTACGTCAAGACATCAACTAGGAAGGCACGAGGTAGGGGGCGTGCCTATCCCCCAGGCGTGCCCTCCACCCTCGTGGGGCCCACGTTGCTCCACCGATGTACTTCTTCCTCCTATATATACCTACGTACCCCCAAACTACCAGATACGGAGCCAAAACCCTAATTCCACCTACGTAACTTTCTGTATCCACGAGATCCATCTTGGGGCCTTTTCCGGAGCTTCGACGGAGGGGGTATCGATCACGGAGGGCTTCTACATCAACACCATAGCCTCTCCGATGAAGTGTGAGTAGTTTACTTCAGACCTTCGGGTCCATAGTTATTAGCTAGATGGCTTCTTCTCTCTTTTTGGATCTCAATACAAAGTTCTCCCCCTCTCTTGTGGAGATCTATTCGATGTAATCTTCTTTTGCGGTGTGTTTGTTGAGACTGATGAATTGTGGGTTTATGATCAAGTTTATGTCTGAACAATATTTGAATATTCTCTTAATTCTTTTATGTATGATTGGTTATCTTTGCAAGTCTCTTTGAATTATCAGTTTGGTTTGGCCTACTAGATTGATCTTTCTTGCAATGGGAGAAGTGCTTAGCTTTGGGTTCAATCTTGTGATGTCCTTTCCCAGTGACATTAGGGGTAGCAAGGCACGTATTGTATTTTTGCCATCGAGGATAACAAGATGGGGTTTATATCATATTGCATGAGTTTATCCCTCTACACCATGTCATCTTGCTTAAAGCGTTACTCTGTTCTCTTGAACTTAATACTCTAGATGCATGCTGGATAGCGGTCGATGTGTGGAGTAATAGTAGTAGATGCAGGCAGGAGTCGATCTACTTGTCTCGGACGTGATGCCTATATACATGATCATACCTAGATATTCTCATAAATATGCTCAATTCTGTCAATTGCTTAACAGTAATTTGTTACTTATGCTCTCGAGAGAAGCAACTAGTGAAACCTATGGCCCCTGGGTCTATTTTCTATTATATTAATCTTCCAATACTTAGTTATTTCCTTTGCCCTTTATTTTACTTGCATCTTTATTTATCTTTATCATAAAAATACCAAAAATATTATCTTATCATATCTATCAGATCTCACTCTCATAGGTGACTGTGAAGGGATTGACAACCCCTTTATCGCGTTGGTTGCGAGGAGTTTATTTGTTTGTGTAGGTGCGAGGGACTCGTGCGTGGCCTCCTACTGGATTGATACCTTGGTTCTCAAAAACTGAGGGAAATACTTATGCTGCTCTACTGCATCACCCTTTCCTCTTCAAGGGAAAACCAACGCAGTGCTCAAGAGGTAGCAAAGGCTAACACAAAAGCAACATCGATCGAAAAGGCAAGGCCTCCTGCCTGGGCGCCTCCTAACTACTCCTGAAGGAAATATGCCCTAGAGGCAATAATAAAGTTATTTTTTATTTCCTTATATCATGATAAATGTTTATTATACATGCTAGAATTGTATTAACCGGAAACTTAGTACATGTGTGAATACATAGACAAACAGAGTGTCACTGGTATGCCTCTACTTGACTTGCTAGTTGAATCAAAGATGGTTAAGTTTCCTAGCCATAGACATGAGTTGTCATTTGGTTAACGGGATCACATCATTAGAGAATGATGTGATTGACTTGACCCATTCCGTTAGCTTAGCACGATGATCGTTTAGTTTGTTGCTACTTCTTTCTTCATGACTTATACATGTTCCTCTGACTATGAGATTATGCAAATCCCGAATACCGGAGGAACACTTTGTGTGCTACCAAACGACACAACGTAACTGGATGATTATAAAGGTGCTCTACAAGTGTCTCCGATGGTACTTGTTGAGTTGGCATAGATCGAGATTAGGATTTGTCACTCCGATTGTCGGAGAGGTATCTCTGGGCCCTCTCGGTAATGCACATCACTATAAGCCTTGCAAGAAATATGACTAGTGAGTTGGTTGTGGGATGATGCATTACGGAGCGAGTAAAGATACTTGCCGGTAACGAGGTTAAACTAGGTATTGAGATACCGACGATCGAATCTCGGGCAAGTAACATACAAGATGGAGGAGAATAGCTCAACTAGTGAGCATGTGCTCAGATTGTCTGGGTACTACAATTGCTTGAATCAATTAGGAGTTAATCTTCTAGATAAGATAGTAACTGAAAAAGTTCTCTACTCACTATCACCAAGTTACTAGAACTTAGTGATGAACTATAATATGCAAGGGATAACGAAAGTAATTCCCAAGCTCTTCGCGATGCTAAAATCGGCGAAGGTAGAAATGAAGAAATAACATCAAGTGTTGATGGTTAACAAGACCACTAGTTTCAAGAAAAAGGGCAAAGGTAAAGAAAGAGGAACTTCAAAGAAGAATAACAAGCAAGTTGCTGCTCCCATGAAGAATCTCAAAGCTAGACCCAAGCCTGGATTTGAGTGCTTCTACTGCAAAGGAAATGGTCACTGGAAGTGGAACTGCCCTAGATACTTGCTGGATAAGAAGGATGGCAAAGTGAACAAAAGTATATATTTGATATACATGTTATTGATGTGTACTTTACTAGTGTTTATAACAACACCTCAGTATTTGATACTGGTTCAGTTACTAAGAATAATAACTCAAAACGGGAGTTGCAAAATAAACAGAGACTAGTTAAGGGCGAGGTGATGATGTGAATTGTAAGTGATTCCAAGGTTTATAAGATCACCATCGCACACTCCCTTTACCTTCGGGATTAGTGTTGAACCTAAAATAAATGTTATTTGGTGTTTGCATAGAGCATAATATGATTGGATCATGTTTATTACAATACAATTATTCATTTAAGTCAAGGATAATTGTTATTCTGTTTACATGAATAAAACCTTATGAGGTCATACACCCAAGGTGAATGGTTTATTGAATATCGATCATAGTAATACACATATTCATAATATTGAAGCCAAAAGATGCAAAATTAATAATGATAGTGCAACTTATATGTGGCACTGCCGTTTAGGTCATATTGATGTAAAGCGCATGAAGAAACTCCATGCTGATGGGCTTTTGGAATCACTTGATTATGAATCATTTGATGCTTGTGAACCATGCCTCGTGTGCAAGATGACTAAAACTCCGTTCTCCAGAACAATGGAGCAAGCAACTAACTTATTGGAAATAATACATACTGATGTATGCAATCCAATGAGTGTTGAGGCTCGCGGTGGGTATCGTTATTTTCTGATCTTCACAGATGATTTTAGCAGATATGGGTATATCTACTTGATGAAACATAAGTCTGAAACATTTGAAAAGTTCAAAGAATTTCAGAGTGAAGTGGAAAATCATCGTAACAAGAAAATAAAGTTTCTGCGATCTGATCGTGGAGGAGAATATTTGAGTTACGAGTTTGGTCTTCATTTGAAACAATGCGAAATAGTTTCGCAACTCACGCCACCTGGAACACCACAGCGTAATGGTGTGTCCGAACGCCATAACCGTACTTTATTAGATATGGTGCAATCTATGATGTCTCTTACCGATTTATCACTATCGTTTTGGGGTTATGCATTAGAGACAGTTGCATTCACGTTAAATAGGGCACCATCTAAATCCGTTGAGACGACACCATATGAACTGTGGTTTAGCAAGAAACCTAAGCTATCGTTTCTTAAAGTTTGGGGCTATGATGCTTATGTGAAAAAGTTTCAAACTGATAAGCTCGAACCCAAATCGGAGTAGTGCGTCTTCATAGGATACCCAAAAGAAATTGTTGGGTACACCTTCTATCACAGATCCGAAGGCAAGACATTTTGTTGCTAAGAATGGATCCTTTCTGGAGAAGGAGTTTCTCTCGAAAGAAGTGAATGGGAGGAAAGTATAACTTGATGAGGTAATTGTACCTTCTCCCGAATTGGAAAGTAGTTCATCACAGAAATCAGTTCTAGTGATTCCTACACCAATTAGTGAGGAAGCTAATGATGATGATCATGAAACTTCTAATCAAGTTACTACCGAACCTCGTAGGTCAACTAGAGCATGGTCCGCACCAGAGTGGTACGGTAATCCTGTTCTGGAAGTCATGTTACTAGACCATGACGAACCTATGAACTATGAGGAAGCGATGATGAGCCCAGATTCCGCGAAATGGCTTGAGGCCATGAAATCTGAGATGGGATCCATGTATGAGAACAAAGTATGGACTTTGATTGACTTTCCTGATGATCGGTGAGTCATTAAGAATAAATGGATCTTCAATAGGAAGACAGACGCTGATAGTAGTGTTACTATCTACAAAGCTCGAATTGTCGCAAAATGTTTTTGACAAGTTCAAGGTGTTGACTACGATGAGATTTTATCACTCGTATCAATGCTTAAAAGTCTGTCCGAATCATGTTAGCAGTTGCCGCATTTTATGAAATCTGGCAAATAGATGTCAAAACTGTATTCCTCAATGGATTTCTTAAAGAAGAGTTGTATATGATGCAACCAGAAGGTTTTGTCGATCCTAAAGGTGCTAACAAAGTGAGCAAGCTCCAGCGATCTATCTATGGACTGGTGCAAGCTTCTCGGAGTTTGAATATATGCTTTGATAAAGTGATCAAAGCATATGGTTTTATACAGACTTGCGGTGAAGCCTGTATTTACAAGAAAGTGAGTGCGAGCACTACATCATTTCTGATAAGTATATGTGAATGGCATATTGTTGACCGAAAATAATGTAGAATTTTCTAGAAATCATAAAGGAGTGTTTTAAAAGAGTTTTTCAAAGAAAGACCTCGATGAAGCTGCTTACACATTGAGCATCAAGATCTATAGAGATAGATCAAGACGCTTGATAAGTTTTTTCAATGAGTACATAGCTTGACAAGATTTTGAAGTGTTCAAAATGGAACAGTCAAAGAAGGAGTTCTTACCTGTGTTGCAAGGTGTGAAGTTGAGTAAAGACTCAAAACCCGACCACAGCAGAAAATAGAAAGAGAATGAAAAGTCATTCCCTATGCCTTAGTCATAGGTTCTATAAAGTATGCTATGTTGTTTACCAGTCCTATTGTATACCGTAGCATGTTTCTGGCAAGGGAGTACAATAGTGATCTAGGAGTAGATCACTGGACAACGGTCAAAATTATCCTTAGAGGACTAAGGAAATATTTCTCGGTTATGGAGGTGATAAAAGAGTTCATCGTAAATAGTTACGTCGATGCAAGCTTTTTACATCAATCTAGATGACTCTAAGTCTCGATCTGGATACATATTGAAAGTGGGAGCAATTATCTAGAGTAGCTCCGTGCAGAGCATTGTAGACATAGAAATTTGCGAAATACATACGGATCTGAATGTTGCAAACCCATAGACTAAACTTCTCTCACAAGCAAAACATGGTCACTCTTCGGGTGTTAATCACATAGCGATGTGAACTAGATTATTGACTCTAGTAAACCCTTTGGGTATTAGTCACATGGAGATGTTAATTAATGACATAAAGATGTGAACTAGATTATCGACTCTAGTGCAAGTGGGAGACTGAAGGAAATGTGCCCTAGAGGCAACAATAAAGTTATTATTTATTTCCTTATATCATGATAAATGTTTATTATTCATGCTAGAATTGTATTAACCAGAAACTTAGTACATGTGTGAATACATAGACAAACAGAGTGTCACTAGTATGCCTCTACTTGACTAGCTCGTTGAATCAAAGATGGTTAAGTTTCCTAGCCATAGATATGAGTTGTCATTTGATTAACGGGATCACATCATTAGAGAATGATGTGATTGACTTGACCCATTCCGTTAGCTTAGCACGATGATCGTTTAGTTTGTTGCTACTGCTTTCTTCATGACTTATACATGTTCCTTTGACTATGAGATTATGCAACTCCCGAATACCGGAGGAACACTTTGTGTGCTACCAAACGTCACAACATAACTGGGTGATTATAAAGGTGCTCTACAAGTGTCTCCGATAGTACTTGTTGAGTTGGCATAGATCGAGATTAGGATTTGTCACTCCGATTGTCGGAGAGGTATCTCTGGGCCCTCTCGGTAATGCACATCACTATAAGCCTTGCAAGCAATGTGACCAATGAGTTAGTTGCGGGATGATGCATTACGGAACGAGTAAAGAGACTTGCCGGTAACGAGATTAAACTAGGTATTGAGATACCGACGATCGAATCTCGGTCAAGTAACATACTGTAGGATCAAAAGTATGTCTAGAGGGGGGGGGGGTGATTAGACTACTTGACCAAATAAAAATCTAGCATTTTCCCAATTTTAAGTCTTGAAAGATTTTAGCTACTTATCACAATTCAAGTAATCAACCTACACATGCAATTCTGAGAGTATAGCAGCGGAATGTAAAACAATTGCATATGAAGGTAAAGGGAGGAGTTTGGAAGGATCAAACACAATGTAGACACGGAGATTTTTGGCATGGTTCCGATAGGTGGTGCTATCGTACATCCACGTTGATGGAGACTTCAACCCACGAAGGGTAATAGTTGCGCGAGTCCATGGAGGATTCCACCCACGAAGGGTCCACGAAGAAGCAACCTTGTCTATCCCACCATGGCCATCGCCCACGAAGGACTTGCCTCACTAGGGTAGATTTTCACGAAGTAGGCGATCTCCTTGCTCGTACAAACTCCTTGGTTCAACTCCACAATCTTGACGGAGGCTCCCAAGTGACACCTAACCAATCTAGGAGACACCACTCTCCAAAAGGTAATAGATGGTGTGTTGATGATGAACTCCTTGCTCTTGTGCTTCAAATGATAGTCTCCCCAACACTCAACTCTCTCTCATAGGATTGGATTTGTTAGAAATATGATTTCAATGGAAAGAAACTTGGGGAAGGCTAGAGATCAAGATTTATGTGGTTGGAATGGAATATCTTGACCTCAACACAAGTGTATGTGGTTCTTTCTCAAAAAATGTATGTTGGAAGTGTAGGCATATTCTGATGGCTCTCTCCATTAATGAAGAGTGGGTGGAGGGGTATATATAGCCTCCACATGAAATCTAACTGTTACACAGAAATGACCAAACTCGGTGGGACCGAATTATAAAACTTGGTCAGACCGATTTAGTTCAAAATGTGAACATTAGGATTTTCGGTGGGACCGACATGATCAACTCGGTGGGACCGACATGATCAACTTGGTGGGACTGATTCCATTAGGGTTAGGGCATAACGTAATCTCGGTGAGACCGATTACACAAACTCGGTGGGAACGATTTTGGTAATAGACAAACAGAGAGTTGGTCAGGCAAACTCGGTGGGACCGATTCCATTAGGGTTAGGGCATAACGTAATCTCAGTGAGACCGATTACACAAACTCGGTGGGACCGATTTTGGTAATACAAATAGAGAGTTGGTCAGGCAAACTCGGTGGGACCGATTCGCTCATTTCGGTCAGACTGAAACGTTATGAAGGGGAAACAGAGAGTTTTCATTGCAATCTCGATGGGACCGATCGCTCATCTCGGTTGGACCAAAATGTTACGAAGGGAAACCGAGAGTTTGCAATCCCATCTCGGTGAGACCGAGAACCCTATCGGTGAGACCGAAGTGACTAGGGTTTTTGGCAGTGGCTATGCCAAGTGAACTCAGGGGCGCCGGATAGAAGATTTCGGTGGGGCCGAGTTTGACTTTTGGTTTGGGACATATGTGGATATGAGAAAGTAGTTGAGGGTTTTTGGATCATATCACTAAGCATTTTGAGCAAGTAACTCATTAAGCAACACCTCACCCCCTTTTAATAGTATTGGCTTTTCCTATGGACTCAATGTGATCTTGGATCACTAAAAAGTAAGATGTAGAGTCTTGTGCTTTGAACTTGAGCCAATCTTTTGTCCTTAGCATTTTGAGGGGTCCACTTTCTAATCCATGCCATGCCAATCATTGAGCTTTCTTGAAATATTTATCTTCAAATAGCATTAGCTCAATGAGCTATATGTTGTTAGGAATTACCAAAACCACCCAGGGATAGTTGCACTTTCAATCTCCCCCTTTTTGCTAATTGATGACAACATATAGATCAAAGCTTTGACAAATGATAATAAGATTGAAATACATCGTCGCTTTGAGAAGTATGTGATAAGCAAGAGCTCACCTAAATTTGTGCATTATTTAAAATTTTCTTTTGAATGCAAATGCACAATCGATTAGGTTCATGGGTTACTCTTCCATGTCACATACATCTTGGTGGAGCGCTCAAAATGATAGAAATTAATAGCATGCACTCATCACCAAGCAAGTGAATGATCATATATGAGATATAAAAGATAGCATCATTCAACAAGCATCAAGGTAGCATATGATCAACCACATGATCACATAAGTATCTCACAAGGACATAAAGTATCTCACACAAGCACACAATAAAAAGTTCAACCAAAAGCAAGAGAGATAAAAAGCAAGACACTCTCTCTCGAAGCCTATGATCTATACATATTTCTCCCCCTTTGGCAACAAGTTACCAAAAAGTTTGAAAATACATAGTGCTATATGTCTCTCAGGCTTGGTCTTCGGGAGGTGGTGTAGAGAGGACTCCAAGGACGAAGGCATCAGTCGATGTAGTTGGAGCTGGTGGAGTAGGTGCTGGAGGTGGCATTAGAGTTATAGCTGCTGGTGCTGACACTGTAGCTCTAACATCTGAAACTGGCACTGCAGCAGACCGCTGACCTCGTGGCACACGCTGAAAAGCATCAGTAGTTGCCTCTCCTCTCCTCTCCTCTCCTCTCCTCTGCTTCCTCCTGAAGCTGCTCAACTGCAGTCGGAATCTCAGTTACCTTTAGGTCAAGATCATAGAATTTTGTCTCAACAATCCTCTCTAGGCTCTCCTGATTCTGAGTCAGGGTGGTCAAGCCCTTCTTAATCCTCGGTGTAGCTTGAATCAGATAGCCTAATTGATCTTGTTTTGTCTTGAGGAAAACTTTAGATGCTTCTTCTGTGCTTGGCATCCTTGCAGCTTTCTCAGCCTTTGCTTTGGCTCTCTTCTCCTGGACTTGAGCTGATGATGGTTCCTCCTCATTCATCACAACAGTGTTGTCTTCAAATTCAGGATGTAAGGGTAGATGCTCCCTGTCCAGCAAATAAATTCCTATGCCCATCCTAGAATTGATGAGCTCCTGAATATGTGGAGCATACACACAACTTCTCTTTTGATCAGGAGCAGTCCTCTTGATCGTTTCTACAATCAAACTCATAACTTTGAACTTCTGAGGGACATCAAAGATTCGCAGCATGTTGATGGAGTGTCCTCTGTCATAAACTCCTGGGAAGTGATCTTCATTTTCCTTGATATATTCCCAATCGACCCATTTCATTTCACATACAATGGGCTTATTGTCAAGCAAAATTTGTCTCATAGAAGTCTTGTTGTGCCTTTGTATGGAACCTGTAGTCAACTGCAGTCCTCCTCCTAACTGTAGGATCTATAAGTAGATGTGTCTAGAGGGGGTGATTAGACACTTAATGCCAAAGTTGCAATTTTTAAGCTTTTTCAGTTTAAGTGGAGTTTAGGCACAATTTCAACACACACAATACATATCAAGCAAGCATGCAAAGAGTATATGAGCAGCGGAATGTAAAGCATGCAACTTGCAAGAATGTAAAGGGAAGGGTTTGGAGAATTCAAACGCAATTGCAGACACGAATGTTTTTCCTGTGGTTCGGATAGGTGGTGCTATCCTACATCCACGTTGATGGAGACTTCAACCCACAAAGGGTAACAGTTGCGCGAGTCCACACAGGGCTCCACCCAAGGGTAACGGTTGCGCGAGTCCACACAGGGCTCCACCCACGAAGGGTCCACGAAGAAGCAACCACCCACAAAGGGTCCACGAAGAAGCAACCTTGTCTATCCCACCATGGCCATCGCCCACACAAGACTTGCCTCACTAGCGGTAGATCTTCACGAAGTAGGCGATCTCCTTGCCCTTACAAACTCCTTGGTTCAACTCCACAATCTTGTCAGAGGCTCCCAAGTGACACCTAGCCAATCTAGGAGACACCACTCTCCAAGAAGTAACAAATGGTGTGTAGGTAATGAACTCCTTGCTCTTGTGCTTCAAATGATAGTCTCCCCAACACTCAACTCTCTCTCATAGGATTTGGATTTGGTGGAAAGAAGGTTTGAGTGGAAAGCAACTTGGGAAGGCTAGAGATCAAGATTCATATGGTAGGAATGGAATATCTTGGTCTCAACACAT
Organism: Triticum urartu; assembly: GCF_003073215.2. NCBI lineage: Eukaryota > Viridiplantae > Streptophyta > Magnoliopsida > Poales > Poaceae > Triticum > Triticum urartu. Next base: position 248,935,500 of record NC_053022.1, on the reverse strand, counting down.
GAGTAGGTGGTTCTCTCTCAGAACATATGAGTTGGAATGGTGTGTGTGTTCTGATGGCTCTCTCTCGAATGAGAAGGAGGTGGAGGGGTATATATAGCCTCCACACAAAATCCAACCGTTACACACAGTTTTCCAATCTCGGTGGGACCGAAATCAACAAACTCGGTCGGACCGAAAATGTAAACCTAGTGACCGTTAGAGATTTTCGGTGGGACTGACATGCAACTCGGTAGGACCGATATGGTTAGGGTTTGGGCATAACGTAATCTCGGTGAGACCGATTACACAAACTCGGTGAGACCGAATTTGGTAATTAGCTAACCAGAGAGTTGGTCAGGCAAACTCGGTGGGACCGATTTGCTCTTTCGGTGAGACCGAGTGGAACTCCGTGAGACCGAAAAGTTACAAAGGGGAAACACTGAGTTTACATTGCAATCTCGGTGGGACCAATTCGCTCTTTCGGTGAGACCGAAAAGTTATGAAAGGGAAACAGAGAGTTTGCAACCCCATCTCGGTGAGACCGAGATCCCTATCGATAGGACCGAATTGCTAGGGTTTGGCAGTGGCTAATGACAAGTGAAACTCGGTGGCGCCGGATAGGAAGAATCGGTAGGACCGAGTTTGGCTTAGGGTTTAGGTCATATGTGGAAGTGGGAAAGTAGTTGAGTGTTTTGGAGCATATCTCTAAGCACATGAAGCAAGAGGCTCATTAGGCAACACCTCATCCCTTCTTGATAGTATTGGCTTTTCCTATGGACTCAATGTGATCTTGGATCACTAAAATGTAAAATGAAGAGTCTTGAGCTTGAAACTTTAGCCAATCCTTTGTCCTTAGCATCTTGAAGGAGTTCCCACAACCTTTAATCCATGCCACTCCATTGTTGAACTTATCTGAAACATGCTAGATAGAAATGTTAGTCCAACAAGAGATATGTTGTCATCAATTATCAAAACCACCTAGGGAGCACTTGTGCTTTCAATCTCCCCCTTTTTGGTAATTGATGGCAACATACATCAAAGCTTTAGATAAAGATATAAAGAACAGCAAGTAAAGCTTTGGAAGGACATGTAACAAGCATAGGCTCCCCTTACATGTATGCACTCATGTAAATATGAAATATAGAGACATGTGAGAGCATAACCATGACAGAGTAGGCAATGTGTTACATGCATCTTGGCCATATGCATCAGAGCAAAAGATTATCAAGGAAAATACCTTCATGCTCATGAGTCCTTCTTGCAAACAGTATGTACATAAGCAAGAACTCCTCATACTCATGATTTTGATGCATATACTTACCTTGTGGTCTTGAGTTGGCTTAGGATGGAATGAACCTGCACAAACAAGGTTAGATAACGCAGGTACGTCCACTAGCCAGAGCAAACAAAGGAAACCACAAGAGTACCAAGACTGGGATGACATGTAGAGAGTGAGTACAAGGTACCACATTGGATTCAACATGTCCCCAAGAATAAAGATATGCAATGAATTTGACTGATTTCTTTCCCTTAGGTGTCTTGCTCCCCCTGAATCGTACATGGGATATTGGGAGAAGATAGGAAACAGAAAATCGGAGCTGAAAGATATGAATAGAACTTAATTCAAATGAGTTCATACGAACATGTCTTTCCCCCAAAAAGACATGTGGCATCTCTCCTATTGAACATCGAGCATCTGGGATCCTTGAGTATTCTCTCCCCCTTGGAGATTTCTTTCTCCCCCTTAATATATGGGATCCTTGAGTATTCTCTCCCCCTTAGTACTTTCTCTTTTGTAGGTGATAAGCTTTTGATGTGATCTCTCTCTCCCTGATGATAAGCTTTGATGTGATCTCTCTCTCCCCCTTTGACATCAATTTCCAAGAAGGTTTTTTCTGGAATCCGTCGAATAGGGTTGGTCCTTGAGATGCAGTACAAAGCAGGGAATAAAACTGTGATGCTTATAGAGGACAAGATTCATTGAGTGGAGCTGGATCAGAAGAAATATAGAATATGTGGCAAACCGTTTTTCCTGTTGCGAAATCGGTGGCACCGAGTGGCATGTTTCGGTAGTACCGAAGGGATTCGGTTGGACCAAAAATGAAAATTCGGTGAAACCGAGTTCATCACAGAGAAAAACACTTGTCACCTCAGCTCACTAGTCAAGTAAGATCTCACAAAGATTTGCAATGAATTAGCTGAAAGAAGATTTGCAATGAATTAGCTGAAAGATTTGCAAGGAATTTGATGCAGAAATATGCAGAACAAAAACCAAAAAGAAAAGAGTGAAAGTTTCTAGATGAAGTTTTTTTTTGTTTGAAAGAGAAGGAAACAAATATGCAAGGGACAAATGCAATAACTCAGAAAAGAACACAAGAGAACTTCATCTAGAATTGGGCGGTGACATAGTCACCTATGTTAGAGTATATTGACTTAGGAGTCAAGTGAGAGCACTTGATCATAGGTCATACTCATCGTTTAAGCTCAAAATGGGGTTACCATTTTTCGTTTAAGCATCTTGATGTATTCACATCTTGTTGAGTTGCTTTGACTCATGTCTTGGAGTAAAGCTTCTCTAAGATGGAATAACATACCTTGGGTGGTGGTGTGGTTCTTGCTCATGTAGTTGAACTTGTGTGAGTGCTCAAGGTTAATGTAGCTCATCAAGAGTTGGGAGCACCACTTGGAGTTTGAGTTCATCTACCTACATAGGTTAGTTCTTGCAAGGAAGAGCACTTGTGTATCCAAAAATGATAATCATGAAGCTTAACATAGAATTTGTCAAAGGATATGTTTGAATGATTTTGTGCTTCCTTGTCTTCAACCACCATTGTGTAGAGTCTTGGTGATGTAGAGATTGCTCAAGATGTGAGTGAGTCGCAATCTCATGGAATTAGATTCAACCAAGCACCTACATGGGTTAGACAACATGCAAGGTGTAAATATATCCAAGACATAAGATAGTTATCATAAGAGATATATCATGGATTAGTCATAAGCTCATGTCTTGCATGTACCCAATGGAGTTTCTACTTCCAAGTTCGAAGCATCAATGATGTTCAATTCTCCTCTCAACCTGCAAAACACTTTCTCATCAAGCGGTAGTGAATATATCCGCTAATTGCTTATCGGTGCGAACATGCTTAAGGTTGATGTCACCCTTAGCAACATGACCTCGAATGAAATGATGACGAACTTCAATATGCTTAGTTCGAGAATGTTGTACAGGATTATGACCAATTTTGATAGCACTTTCATTGTCACAAAGCAGTGGAACATGTTTCACATAAATCCCATAATCTTTAAGAGTTTGGGTCATCCAAAGTAATTGAGCACAACATGAACCAGCGGCAATGTATTCCGCTTCGGCGGTGGATAATGATACCGAGTTTTGTTTCTTGGAAGACTAAGACACAAGAGATCTACCAAGAAATTGACAAGTACCCGAAATGGACTTTCTGTCAACCTTGTCTCCGGCATAATCTGAGTCAGAATAGCCAACAAGATCAAAAGAAGACCTCTTAGGATACCAAATGCCAAAATTTGGTGTATGGATTAAATATCTCACTATCCTTTTCATAGCCTTAAGATGACAATCTTTAGGAGCAGCTTGATATCGTGCACACATGCACACACTTAGCATAATATCGGGACGTGAAGCACATAGGTACAACAATGAACCAATCATAGAGTGATAAACCTTTTGATCAACAGTTCACCATCTTTGGTCAAATCATTATGTCCACTAGTAGGCATGGGTGTAGACATACCTTTGCATTCTTGCATATTGAACTTCTTGAATAAGTCCTTGGTGTACTTTGTTTGAGAGACAAATGTTCCTTCCTTAGTTTGCTTGATTTGCAACCCGAGAAAGAATTTGAGTTCACTCATCATAGACATCTCAAACTTCTCTGACATTAGCTTTCCAAACTTTTCACTAAAGAGAGGGTTAGTTGAACCAAATATGATATCATCAACATAAATTTGGCATAGAAATAGTTCTCCATTAACCCTTTTAGTAAAAAGAGTAGAATCAATTTTACCAATTTCAAAACCACTTGTAGTAAGGAACTTGGTCAAGCATTTGTACCATGCTCTAGGAGCTTGTTTAAGACCATAGAGAGCTTTGTGAAGTTTGTAAACATGATTTGGTTTCTTAGGATTGATAAAGCCGGGAGGTTGTTTGACATAAACTTCCTCCTCTATTTCACCATTTAGAAAAGCACTTTTAATGTCCATTTGGTACAAGGTGATATTATGGTGATTAGCATAGGCAAGTAAGATGCGAATGGACTCAAGTCTAGCAACGGGAGCATATGTCTCACCATAGTCCATACCTTCGACTTGTGTGTACCCTTGGGCGACGAGATGTGCTTTGTTGCGAACAACTTGTCCATCTTCATCTTGCTTGTTGCGAAACACCCATTTGGTACCAATGATGTTGTGGCTGTTGTCGGGCTTCTCGACCAATGTCCAAACTTGGTTTCTCTCAAAATTATGTAGCTCTTCATGCATAGCGTTTATCCAATCCGGATCTTCCAATGCTTCTTCAACCTTCATTGGTTCAATGCTAGAGATGAATGAATAGTTTTCACAAAAGTTAGCTAAACGAGTTTTTGAGCGAGTGATTCTCCCGGTTTGTATATCATTGAGGATTTGCTCAACGAGATGATCTTTGGCAATTCTTGCTCGAACTCGTGAGAGCTTTTGCTTGGGTCTTCGTTGAACATCTTCTTCATCTTGTTCTTCTTCTTGGCCTTCTTCATTGTTGACGTCGTCGTTCTCTTGTCGTGGGGGAGAAGGAGGTTGTTGATGTTCATCTTGACGTACTTCCTCGTTTTCTTCATCTTGGTGTGTCCCACTTGTGGATGCTTCCGTGTCGATTCTTGGTTCACCTTGTCGTGAAGTAGAAGCTTCCACTTGGACGGATGAAGTACTCTCCTTCACCTCCGTTGGACGAATTTTGCCAGTGGACAAGTCTTGAATTGCTTCTGAAGGGTCTTTGTCTCCTACATCAATTGGCAATTGCTCTACTTGCGAGCCATTAGATTCATCAAACTTCACATCTACCGTCTCTTCAACCTTTCGGGTGAAATTGTTGTAGACACGGTAAGTGTGAGAGTTTGAGCCATAACCAAGTAGAAAACCTTCATGAGATTTAGGAGCAAACTTTGAACGACGATGCTTATCAAGAATGTAGCACTTTGAGCCGAATACTCGAAAGTATCCAACTTGAGGCTTGTTACCGGTGAGGAGCTCGTATGCCGTCTTGCCGAGTAGCTTGTGAACATATAAGCGATTTGTTGCGTGACAAGCTGTCTCAACCGCTTCTGCCCAAAAGTGTTTTGGCGTCTTGTATTCATCAAGCATCGTTCTTGCCATTTCGATGAGCGTCCGGTTCTTCCTCTCAACAACTCCATTTTGTTGAGGTGTGTACGTAGCCGAGAACTCGTGTGAAATCCCTTCTTCGTCAAGAAAGGTGTCCACATTTGCGTTCTTGAACTCCGTTCCGTTGTCACTCCGAACCTTCTTGATCTTCACATCAAACTGATTTTGGGCCTTCCTAGCGAAGTTTCTGAAGATCTTCTGGACCTGCGACTTGTCATTAAGAAAGAACACCCACGTAAATCTTGAAAAGTCATCAACTATAACTAGACCAAAAGAATTTCCACCCAGACTCTTGTAGGCATTGGGACCAAAAAGATCCATGTGAAGTAGCTCGAGTGGCCTCCTTGTGGTCATGATGTTCTTCACGGGATGTCTTCCTCCAACCTGTTTACCTGCTTGACAAGCACTGCAAAGTCTATCCTTATCAAATATGACATCGTTAACTCCAAGGATATGATTTCCTTTAATAAGCTTGTCAAGGTTTCTCATGCCAACGTGACCTAGTCGTCTATGCCACAACCAACCTTTTGAGGATTTAGCAACAAAGCAAGTTTGAGGTTGTGCCTTTTTAGAGAAATCGACAATGTAAAGATCACCTCTACGCATACCCGTAAAGACCATTTTATGATTGTCTCGACGAAATACTTGGCAATCTACCTCAGTAAATAGGACATTCAAACTAAAATCAGCAAGTCTAGATACTGAAAGTAAGTTGTAGCCAAGAGATTCAACGAGGATGACATTTTGAATGGAACTATCATGTGAGATGGCCACCTTACCAAGGCCAACCACTTTTCCCTTTGAATTATCACCAAAGGTGACATATTTTCGAGGGCCGTCATTTTCAGCAAGCTCACGAAACATCTCTTCATCTCTGGTCATATGATCAGTACATCCACTATCAAGAACCCATTCCTTTCCTCCTGATTCATATCCCCGAAGATTTGCCATAAGACCAAAGTGTCTCATTGCATCATCAAGATCGAAGTCACTATCATCATCATCATCATCATAATATTCGTGTTCATCATGATCTTGTGACTCATCATTTCCTAGAGAGGGTAATTCATTAGATAAACGACCATCAAGGTGGTTACTTTTATGAATTCTTATAGCTTTGAATATGATATCATTAATGATTCCAACATCTCCTTTAGCATGCTTAAGATTGGCAAGTTCAAAAAGACATTTACCAAAACTAGGATCACTAGAGTTCATCTTACTCAAGGCAATAGATTTATGGAGAATTTCATCCAAAGTTTTCAAGGAATAATCGTGAAATTGTTCCTCAATAAATTTCCATATGGTATAGGCACAACTGTGAGCAGGCAAACTAGCAATCAAATTTTTGGGCAATCCTCTAATGATGATCTCAATAGTTCTAAGATTACGAATCATGTCAATATCTTCATCTAGGGTAGGATGCAAAGGATCAATATGAGGTGCACAAGGGTTAGCAATATACTTGTTCAAATGATATTGATTGAAGATTACAAGCATCTCATTTTTCCACTTACGGAAATACTCTCCATCAAGAATAGGCACTCTATGTCTAAGACTCCCTAATGTAGACACATCCATCTTCCTCCAATGGTGATTAAACCAAGGCAATGGAGACCAAAGCTCTGATACCACTTGTAGGATCTAGAAGTAGATGTGTCTAGAGAGGGGTGATTAGACACTTAATGCCAAAGTTGCAATTTTTAAGCTTTTTCGGTTTAAGTGGAGTTTAGGCACAATTTCAACACACACAATACATATCAAGCAAGCATGAAAAGAGTATATGAGCAGCGGAATGTAAAGCATGCAACTTGCAAGAATGTAAAGGGAAGGGTTTGGAGAATTCAAACGCAATTGGAGACACGGATGTTTTTCCTGTGGTTCAGATAGGTGGTGCTATCCTACATCCACGTTGATGGAGACTTCAACCCACAAAGGGTAACGGTTGCGCGAGTCCACACAGGGTTCCACCCAAGGGTAACGGTTGCGCGAGTCCACACAGGGCTCCACCCACGAAGGGTCCACGAAGAAGCAACCACCCACAAAGGGTCCACGAAGAAGCAACCTTGTCTATCCCACCATGGCCATCGCCCATGAAGGACTTGCCTCACTAGGGTAGATTTTCACGAAGTAGGCGATCTCCTTGCTCGTACAAACTCCTTGGTTCAACTCCACAATCTTGTCGGAGGCTCCCAAGTGACACCTAGCCAATCTAGGAGACACCACTCTCCAAGAAGTAACAAATGGTGTGTAGGTAATGAAATCCTTGCTCTTGTGCTTCAAATGATAGTCTCCCCAACACTCAACTCTCTCTCATAGGATTTGGATTTGGTGGAAAGAAGGTTTGAGTGGAAATCAACTTGGGAAGGCTAGAGATCAAGATTCATATGGTAGGAATGGAATATCTTGGTCTCAACACATGAGTAGGTGGTTCTCTCTCAGAACATATGAGTTGGAATGGTGTGTGTGTTCTGATGGCTCTCTCTCGAATGAGAAGGAGGTGGAGGGGTATATATAGCCTCCACACAAAATCCAACCGTTACACACAGTTTTCCAATCTCGGTGGGACCGAATCAACAAACTCGGTCGGACCGAAAATGTAAACCTAGTGACCGTTAGAGATTTTCGGTGGGACTGACATGCAACTCGGTAGGACCGATATGGTTAGGGTTTGGGCATAACGTAATCTCGGTGAGACCGATTACACAAACTCGGTGAGACCGAATTTGGTAATTAGCTAACCAGAGAGTTGGTCAGGCAAACTCGGTGGGACCGATTTGCTCTTTCGGTGAGACCGAGTGGAACTCGGTGAGACCGAAAAGTTACAAAGGGGAAACACTGAGTTTACATTGCAATCTCGGTGGGACCAATTCGCTCTTTCGGTGAGACCGAAAAGTTATGAAAGGGAAACAGAGAGTTTGCAACCCCATCTCGGTGAGACCGAGATCCTTATCGGTAGGACCGAATTGCTAGGGTTTGGCAGTGGCTAATGACAAGTGAAACTCGGTGGCGCCGGATAGGAAGAATCGGTAGGACCGAGTTTGGCTTAGGGTTTAGGTCATATGTGGAAGTGGGAAAGTAGTTGAGGGTTTTGGAGCATATCACTAAGCACATGAAGCAAGAGGCTCATTAGGCAACACCTCATCCCTTCTTGATAGTATTGGCTTTTCCTATGGACTCAATGTGATCTTGGATCACTAAAATGTAAAATGAAGAGTCTTGAGCTTGAAGCTTTAGTCAATCCTTTGTCCTTAGCATCTTGAAGGAGTTCCCACAACCTTTAATCCATGCCACTCCATTGTTGAGCTTATCTGAAACATGCTAGATAGAAATGTTAGTCCAACAAGAGATATGTTGTCATCAATTATCAAAACCACCTAGGGAGCACTTGTGCTTTCACTAACAGCATAGGGATCATACTGTCTCCACAATCTCATTCCTGCATCTTTCCTGATGTACATGTCCTCAGCGACTGGATGAGCATCATTGTGGTCAGGAATTTTGGGATTCAACTTCCTCAAAACAAGAGAATCATCTTCCTCTTCTTCAGCTTCAGGCACTGGGCCTTGTTCTTCTGCTCAGCAGGTATACTCCTGGTGTTCCTCTTCAGTTTTGGGGGTTTGTGACCAGCAGCCTTGGGAGCAGATTTGGGCTTAGATGGAGCAGCCCCTGACTTAATTTCATCTCCCATAAGCTTCTGAGACTTGGGAGCTGGTGCAGCATCCTCTTCCTCCTCCTCTTCTTCTGGATCTCTCATAATGGAGGATCTACCAAGCACTCTGGTAGTGGTCTTCTTGACCATTTCCTTCCTCTTCTTTCCTTCCCCAACAACCTCTTCAGTTGGCTTGGAGGTTTCAGCAGTTGAGGCTCTCACCTTTAAGGTTGGCACCCTCTTAGCACGGGCCTTTGAGGGAGTCATGAACTAAGGGGTCCTCGGGCGTCCGGCCTGTTATCTATGGGCCGGACTGATGGGCTGTGAAGATATGAAGACCGAAGACTGTACCCGTGTCTGGATGAGACTCTCCTTGACGTGAAAGGCAAGCTTGGCAAACAACTATGAAGATTCTCTCTTATGTAACCGACTCTATGTAACCCTAGATCCCCTCGGTGTCTATATAAACTGGTGGGTGTAGTCCGAAAAGGATATACCCAATACCTTAGTCATACATGGTAGACTTCTAGGGTTTAGCCATTACGATCTCGTGGTAGATCAACTCTTGTAATACTCGTATTCATCAATATCAATCAAGCAGGACGTAGGGTATTACCTCCATCAAGAGGGCCCGAACCTGGGTAAAACTTCGTGTCCCCTGTCTCCTGTTACCATCAACCTTAGACGCACAGTTCGGGACCCCCTACCCGAGATCCGCCAGTTTTGACACCGACATTGGTGCTTTCATTGAGAGTTCCTATGTGCTGCCGCTGAAAGGTTCGATGGCCCCTTCAATCGTCAATAATGACGCTGTTTGCGGAGAAACTTTCCTCCCCAGGCAGATCTTCGTATTCGGCGGCTTCGCACTGCAGGCCAAATCATTTGGCCATCTAGAGCAGATCAAAAGCTACGCCCCTGGCCATCAGGTCAGATTCGGGAGTTTGAACTACGTCGTGGACATCCGTGGAGACTTGATCTTCACCGGATTCGACACCGCGGTGGCCGCTCCCGGTCACCCCGATGATCATGACCTAAATCTGTCATCGGGCCGCATCCAGGAGATCGCTCCTGTAACTGCTCTGGCCCTAGAGCCGGAGCAGGCCACGCCATCCAAAGATGGGAGGATTAACCCCACCTCAGAGGCCGCAGACTCCACGGCGTTGGAGCCACACATGGACCTGGTCTCACACGATGCCTATGCCACCGGAATGCCGGACTCGTCTTCGGTCGTAGGTTCCGAACCGCGCGAGCCCGTGGACACCGAGCTTGATTGTTTATCGATCTTCAAATTCAGCGCCACAGACATCTTCCAGCACTCGCCTTTGGGTGATGTGCTAAACTCATTAAAAACATGTCCTTGGCGGAGGACTCTCAGCCGAACTATATCCGGCTCGAACTAGGGGCTGACGATGGAGAATTTTACTTCCCACCCGCCACCCATTTATAGCCACGATCGAGGATTTGACCGATGAACTTGATTACGACTCCGAGGACATTGATGGTATGGACGACGACGACAGAGAAGAGGAGGCCCAGAACCCGCCGTTCATCGGACGCTGGATGGCCACTTCCTCGTATGACGTATACATGGTGGATGCACCAAAGGAGCACAGCGGCGACGATAAGGAAGACCCAGTTGAGGATAAACCTTTCGAAATACAATCAAAGCATCATCGTTAGCGGCGCCGCTGTAAGTCACGCCGCAGTCAAGACAGCAACACCGGCACATGAGAAGATGACACTCCAGAAGGTGCCGAAGACAACGAAGACCCCGTCGATAAAGCGAACGAACAAGATGAACGGGAAGATGAGCAGGTTAGCCCTGTTAAATAGGCCACGCACGAAGATTCGGAGGATGATAATTAACTTCCGCTCTCCGAAGATGAGGTGAGCCTCGGCACCGAAGATTTCATCGTGCCCGAGGAACCTCTTGAGCAGGAGCGCTTCAAGCGCCAGCTAATAGCCACGACAGGGAGCCTAAAAAAGAAGCAGCAGCTGCAGCTTCAAGCTGACCAAGACCTGCTCAATGATAAATGGACTGATGTCCTAGCAGTCGAAGAATACGGCCTCAAGCGCCCAACCAAAAGCTACCCAAAGCGCAAATTGCTATCTCAGTTCGACGAGGAGGCGCCGGAGTACATACCACCATTGCACAATACGGCCGATCGACCACCACGTGGTCGGGACAAAATGGCAACTCATGCCGAACACCAGCCCGCCCCGCCTCATCACTCAGGTAGAGGTAAATTAGCCCACACCCATACATATGACCTCCGACAGACACTTGACAATAAAGCAGGACACACCAGATCAATCTACGGATCGCGAGGACGCGCCTTGACACGCGACAATGGCCACCTATTCGGACGTGACAAACCCAGTCATGGGCGGGCTTAACACCGCAGACGGACTCTATCAGAGCCGCGCCATGATACGGCCCGATACAGAGGCCCCACACATCCTCATTGCTTCACTAACGAGGTCCTGGATCATGAATTCCCAGAAGGATTCAAGCCCGTGAACATAGAATCATATGACGAAACCACGGACCCCGCGGTATGGATCGAGGAATTCATTCTCCACATCCATATGGCCCGCGGAGATGACCTCCACACTATAAAATACCTCCCTCTAAAACTCAAAGGGCCAGCTCGGCATTGGCTAAATAGTCTGCCTGAAAATTCCATTGGCAGCTGGGAGGACTTGGAAGAGGCTTTCCTCGATAACTTCCAATGTACATATGTTCGACCTCCAGACGCTGATGACTTAAGCCATATAGTTCAACAGCCCGGAGAGTCCGCCAGGAAATTCTAGACAAGGTTCTTAACTAAAAAGAACCAAATTGTCGACTGTTCGGACGACGAAGCTCTAGCAGATTTTAAGCATAACATCCGCGACAAATGGCTCGCCTGCCACCTCGGCCAAGAAAAGCCAAAATCCATGCCAGCCCTCACGGCACTCATGACCCGCTTTTGTGCGGGCGAGGACAGTTGGTTGGCCCGTAGCAAAAACAATGCAAGCGGCGTCGGCACCCCTGAAGTTAAAAGCAACAAAGACAAGTCTCGACGCAATAGATACAAGCGCCGAAACATTCACGGTACCCCCGACAAGCCTCCTAATCATACAAATAGAGAGTGCTGGGTTTTCAAACAGGCCGGCAAATTAAACGCCGAGAACAAGGAAAAGGGATCGCAAAGCAAGGACAATGACGAAGATCCACGACAACCGAACACATGGGGACAAAAGAAGTTTCCCCCTCAGGTCAAAACGGTGAACATGATATATGCTACCCACATCCCCAAGAGGGAGTGCAAGCATGCGCTCAAGGACATCTATGCGATAGAGCCAGTCGCCCCAAAATTCAATCCATGGTCGTCATGCCTGATCACCTTTGATCGCCGAGATCACCCGACCAGCATCCATCACGGAGGCTTAGTAGCACTGGTCTTAGACCCGATAATTGATGGGTTACAGCTGACTCGCGTCCTTATGGGCAGTGGTAGCAGCCTCAATCTGCTTTATTAGGATACTGTGCGAAAAATGGGCATTAACTCATCAAGGATCAAGCCTACAAAGACTACCTTTAAAGGAGTCATTCCAGGCGTAGAGGCCCATTGTACGGGCTCAATCAGATTAGAGGTTGTCTTCGGATCTCCGGACAACTTTCGAAGCGAGGAGTTAGTCTTCGATATCGTCCTATTCCATTGCGGCTATCATGCACTGCTCGGATGAACTGCGTTTGCTCAATTCAACGCAGTACCACACTATGCTTATCTCAAGCTCAAGATGCTCGGCCCACGCGGTGTCATAATAGTCAATGGCAATATAGAACGCTCTCTCCGTACAGAAGAGCACACAGCTACCCTAGCAGCAGAAGTACAAAGCGGCCTTCTCAAGCCGAACCTTCATTCGTCTATCGAGCCCTAGGATACCCTTAAGAGGGTCCAGACTACTTTGCAGCAGGAGAGCTTGGCTCGTCAGGAGCTCGACTAGCAATCCAGCCTCCGTCCCAGACCCGATCAAGCGGTGGCCTGCGTGCCGCGCATACATAACTACACACTCAAAATTCCATGGGCATCGACGGAGGCATAACTAGCTTGTGATCCACGGCACGGCTCAACCAACATCGGATACACACATACTTTCACTTTTTCTTGTTTTATTTCAGGTTTTAATCCGACAGACCCCATCGGGTGGTCTAGTTATTGGTCCTCTTGGAGGATAAACACACAAAGGTGGCGAGGAGCGCAGACATACGGGGACTTTTTAGGTGATTCCGTTAACGATAACTCTACCTGTCTTTCAGGACCCACATGCAGCTCTTCCCTGGTTTCGGCATGTTAAATAGCCTATTGCTTATTGCACTACTTGTATCAATACACCTTGACGTACTAATTACATTACAATGAAAACAGTTTGTAGCTGGACCTGTAGGACCCCAGCTTTTTACCTTTACACTTTTCTATTTTCTTTTCTCTCTTTTCTTTATTTTATCAGTTTCCCCGTGGATAACCCCATCAGGTTGCACCCGTACACTTTGGTACGTTTTGATGTTTGCCGGGGGCTTTATAGCACCCCACATTATGGCAACAAAAGTCCGAACACTTCTTGTAAGTATAGTTCAGCACCCCGAATTTAGCATTATATGCATTGGCTCTGAATCATGTCTTTGGTCAATAGTTGGGTTGCCCGGCTCCTGTGCTTGCTATCCTATGTTCCGCTACATCGGCTAGGGTAGTAAAGGGAGAACTATTGTGATTGTGCCTTGGTCTAAACCGGATGAGCACCTCAATAGAGAAAGCCAAAAACTGACTGTCATGATGCGGCGAGAGCCGGTCAGCTGTTCGGAGGTCTCAAATCGTTGGAGGTTTTTTTCGCATTTCGCGAAGGATCGTACTTCCCGATCAGACGCTGATAGCACTTTGGTTCATATACCAGGGGCTGCGCCTATGTTTTATTATAAAACTCCTATGGCTAAGTGAGGGCGTTCAAGCCGTATAGTATGGTTGCCTAGTTCATGCGCTAAACAACTCCTTCAAGGACCATACAATTGGATCAAGATTGTTTATATACCATCCCGAACACCTCCGTACTACCTATGTGAGGGCAGAAGCCGACGACTGTCCAACCCTCAGATTTCAAATAACACGGCCGCACAGGAGGACACAATCAAAACATAAATTATATCACAAAGCAGATTTTTTTGTCATCATACAAGACAAAATACGAATGTATTCATTCAAAACTAATGTCCTGCCCACATTGCGTGGCTACAATACGAGACCCCTCTAGGACATCCGCAAAATAGCGCTTGGGTGTATGGTGCTCCTTGCCCTTCGACGGCCCCTTGGTCAGCTTGACGGCGCCCATCTTCGCCCACCACATCTTGCAACGAGGAAAGGCCATCCGGGCACCCTCAATACAGACCGACCGCTTTACGACCTCAAGCCGCGGGCAGGCACTAATAAGCCACGTCACCATCCCGAAGTAGCTGCTAGGTACTGGCGTGGCAGGCCACAGCCGGATTATGAGGCCCCTCATGGCCAGCTCAGCCGCCTTGTGTAGCTCGACCAACTGTTTCAGCTGGTCGCTGAAGGATACCGGATGTTCTGGTCCAAGATATTGAGACCAGAATAGCTTCTCCGTCGAACTCCCTTCCTCGGCTCGATAGAATTCAGCAGCATCGGATACGCTACGTGGCAAATCCGTAAACACCCCTGTAGAGCACCAAATTCGGGTAAGTAAAAGGAGCGTTTCCTGCACAGACTTGTTTTGCATAATGAAAGCCTTACCCGCCGCAATCTTCTTAGCCGCCTGGAGTTCCTAAAGGGCGCTCTGGGCCTCGGCTCGAGCCTCTTGTGCGCTCTGGCGGGTCTTCGCAAGTTCGGACACCTGCGTCTTAGAATCACGCTCTAGGGACTCGTACTTCTTGACGGCATCCTAAAGCTCTTGCTGAACCTCGCTGACCCGGGCCTCGTGCTTTTCGCGTACAACGTGTTCCTCGGCCACTTCATTCTCGGCCTCGGCTAATGCCTTCTTGAGGGCCGCCACCTCGGTCGTGGCCCCTAGCATAGTCCATGACACTTTAGTCAGCACGAAGTATTCATCCTTCCTAACATACACGCACAGGTTACTGCATACCTTGGCTATCCTCCAGCTGCTTCTTCACAAGGCTGAGCTCCTCCCCGGCCCGCTCCAGACTCTGCTTTAGTTCGGAGACCTCTGCAGTATGAGCGGCAGCAGCCAACAGCGACGCCTGCTTATTTACATAGACATCATATATTAGACTCCTGCGAAAATTGTTTTGATGCTCTGTTCGGCTTTTCTTTCCGAACACCGAACAGAGCATCAAGGGCTACTGTCTACGTTGTAATTACCTCAAAGCCTGTTAAAAGGCTAGTGCAGGCTTCGTTCAGCCCGCTTTTGGCAGACTGAACCTTTTTTATCACCGTACCCATGAGGACACGATGTTCATCAACAATGGAAGCACCTTGCAGTGCTTCCAGCAGATCATCCGGTGCCTCCAGTTGGACAGAGGCCGCCAGCGGAACAGGCACCCCCCCTTTCGGGAAGGCCATTCGCTGGACTCCGGAGCCGTATAGGTCTCCGGAATGATATCAGGTTAAGGGCCGAATGGAACTCGGCCCCCACCAATCAGTCCCCATGGGGGTTTCTTCCCCCATGTGTCCGACGGCCGTGGAGTCATCCTTGGACGCCGCTCTAACGATCTCCATAGCCCCCCCCCCTTGGCCGGGAAAGGCCCTTTGAGACACCACCTTGTCATCGCCTTTGGGCGAGGCAGAGTGAGCAGGTGGCGGCGACATGCTAGCCATCTCCTTCGAGTCTAGCGATCCCTCTGTCGAGGACTACGGAGAACTGTCGTGGGCCGGACTGGAATAGCATAAATTAAACATATTAATATGGCAAAGGGGAAGGGCCATGCATTTGGATGAGCATAAGGTATTTGGTACTCATGAAGCGGCACGAGGCTTGGTCCGGGGCATTCGCTCCGGACTGCCATCGACATCCCACGCGGAGTTATCCGTGAGAGAGCCCTTCCCCCTCTTGGGTGCCTTCACCTCTAGGTTCGTGGAGGCCACCCTTTTCTTCCTCCCCCTCAGGGGGGAGTTGTCTCCTTCCTCCTCCTTGTCATCGTCTTCAATGATCGAATGGTCAGTCTCGTCTTCGGACGACAGGTCCGAAGTATCCTTTCGCCGAAGGCCACTCCTGGTCCCCTTGGACGCCTTCTTGGTCTTCTTCTCTTGCACTTCATAAGGCGCCGGGAACAACATCTTCGTCATGAGTGGGTTCTCTTTGTCTTCAGGTAGCGGGGATGGACAGTCAATCCGCCTCGCTATGTTGGTCCAGGCCTAAGGAAAAATTGATAGGAGAGCTTAGACTTCTTTCTCACAATGCGCTAGTAAATATTATGCCTTGAGAGCATGAAAGAACTTACCGAATTAGCTTGGCACTTTGAGATAAGCCCATGATCCTCGGTTGTAGGCGGTGGCATCTCGACGGCCTTGAAAAGAACTTTCTAGATATCCTCGTGCGTTGTGTCGAAGAGCTCTAGCAGCGTCTGGTGCTTGGCCGGATCGAATTCCCACAAATAGCAAGTCTGGTATTGGCACGGGAGGATCCGGCGGATGAGCATAACCTAGATTACATTGACAAGCTTGATCCTGTTGGGTATCATGTTCTGGACACATGTCTGGAGCCCTGTCAGCTCGCCCGGAGAACCCCAAGTTAGGCCCTTCTCTTGGCAGGAGGTGAGCCGCATCGGAGCTCCCGATCGGAATTCGGGGGCCGCCGTCCAGTTGGTGTCGTGTGGCTCAGTGATGTAGAACCACCTCGACTGCCAACCCTTCACCGTTTCCACGAAAGAACCTTCGAGCCAGGTGACGTTGGGCATCTTGCCCAACATAGCTCCTCCACACTCTGCCTGTTGACCGCTCACCACCTTTGGCTTCACATTGAAGGTCTTCAGCCATATGCCGAAATAAGGTGGATGTGGGGAAAGGCCTTGCACACGACTATAAATGCCGAGATGTTGAGGATAAAGTTGGGGGCTAGATCATGGAAATCTAGCCCATAATAAAACATCAGTCCACGGACAAGCGGGTGGAGAGGGAATCCCAACCCGCAGACAAAATGCGTGAGGAACACCACTCTCTCATGAGGCTCGGGGGTGGGGATGATCTGTCCCTTGGCTGAAAGTCGGTAAATGATCTCCTTGGCCAGGTATCCGGCCTCTCGGAGCTCCTCTATATTTTCCCTCTTAACAGAGGATGCCATCCACTTGCCGTCGGCTTCGGATCTGGACATGGTTGGGTGTTTGTTTGAATGGGAACGAATGAGGACTTGGGTGTTGGATCTCAAGAGCGGAGAGGCAGGAAGAAAGCGTGGGAAAAGAAAGGGGAATCTTATCTCCTTATAAGGGCGGTGAATATCGAACGCCCCCCCATTCGCCTTAAAATTCGCCTGCTCCCAAGGCTGTGTAAACGGCGCGGTTGGGTTACCCATGCCCGTATTGATGAGAATCCCGTAATAAGGGGACACGATCTCTGCTTTGACAAGACATGCCAATGACAACCGCGTCTCGAAACGTGGGGCGGAAAACGGTTCAAAATTATGACCGGACAGGCGTGCCGTCGCATTACTAAAGTTGTCAGCAGATTGTACTTGTGTGCTATTATATTCTCTCTGCAGTTGTGTGTGGTGTGTGTTACAGGTATGGACACGATCAATTCGTCTGGAGACTATTTGGGAGTTCAAAAGGAGGAACTCGCCTTGCAATGCCAAAGACGACACTACGCGCCGAATACCTTGTCATTGAAGCCAGGTTCAGGGGCTACTAAGGGAGTCCTGGACTAAGGGGTCCTCTGGCGTCCGGCCTGTTATCTATGGGCCGGACTAATGGACTGTGAAGATATGAAGACCGAAGACTGTACCCGTGTCCGGATGAGACTCTCCTTGACGTGGAAGGCAAGCTTGGCGAACAACTATGAAGATTCCCTCTTATGTAACCGACTCTATGTAACCCTAGACCCCCCCGGTGTCTATATAAACCGGAGGGTGTAGTCCGGAAAGGATATACTCAATACCTTAGTCATATAGGCTAGACTTCTAGGGTTTAGCCATTACGATCTCATGGTAGATCAACTCTTGTAATACTCATATTCATCAATATCAATCAAGCAGGATGTAGGGTATTACCTCCATCAAGAGGGCCCGAACCTGGGTAAAACTTCGTGTCCCCTGTCTCCTATTACCATCAACCTTAGACGCACAGTTCGGGACCCCCTACCCGAGATCAGCCGGTTTTGACACCGACGGCCTTCTTGTGCAAGCCAGGCTTAGTTGATGCAGCTGTGCCATATTCCTTCTTCGGCACCTTCCTCTTGGAGCTGACTTCCTCCTCAACAGCCACATAGTCCTCATCTTCAGAATCTGAGGTTTTCTTCTTCCTTGACCTGGTGGCTGCTTTGGGCAAGTTGCTTGGTGTGCTCCTGCTGCCATCATCTAAAGTGCTAGAGGGACTAGTGCCCTCACTCAGTTGCACCTATTCCTCTGACTTGTTCTGGCTGTCGCTCTGGTCAGACATCTCTGCAAACTTACTGAAAGCAGACCCTGTGAATAGATATAGATGAGGTAGAATGGATGAGCATCACAAAGTGCAGAGTTTTTGCAAAACAGATGACTTAAAAACTTAGTTTTAGTTCTTCACAGAAAGCATTTCGGAGCTACCGATTTGTAAACTCGGTGATACCGAAGCAGCTTTTGGAATCTAAACTAGTGAACCAGGTCAGACCGAGTCATAGTTCGGTGGCACCGAGACTGCTAGGGTTTCACAAAGAATTGAACTCGGTCACACCGATTTGCAGTTTTTGGTCAGACTGAAAGTGCAACTGCAATGGCCTAAGCCAAATCAGTGAGACCGATTTCTACAATTCGGTTGGTCCGAGATGAGTTCGGCGGAGACCTAACCCTAAATTTTCAAATCCAATCTAATCTAAAGGATGTTTTCAGTGGATAGAGTGTTTGCATACATGGTCATGATCATGGCAAACTAATGTGCTATGAATCGGAGTTAAAAGAATAGCACAAAGGATCGAACTCGTACCCTAATTCGGCGGAGTTCGCTACGGTGACAACGGAGGGCAGAAATCCATTGACGGCGATGGAAACCAGCGGCGGGAGGTCGCTGGCGGCGACATGACGATCCGGAGACCCAAGGCGGCAGAGCAAGATACGCGCGGGCTGAGAGGTTTCGAAGAAATTTCCAAAATCTCACCCGTGGGTTTATATATCCCGACCCTGTCGATGTGACCGAGTGGAACAACTTGGTGGCACTGAGATGCAGAATCACAAGCGATTACTGCAACTCGGTGTGACTGAAAAGTTCAAATCGCTTGCACCGAGATTGAAAACCTAGATCAACTTAGTGATCTCGGTGTGACCGAAATAGATGACTCGGTCATACCCAAATGCACAAAGAGGTTTTGGAAGTTTAAGTCTATGACGAATCGGGGACTCCAAGTGCTCCTTACACAGAGTGGTTCGAATGTGACTTGATCAAACTTTGTCATTTAGCATGAATAGAGTTTGAGACGAGAAAAGCGTAGATAGCTAGAGGGACTTATTAGGCATTCTTGTCCATCCATTTGGCAAAAGAGAAAAAGCCAAACAATCAAAGCAACAAATGGATGTCCTCGAATGAGTAAAATATGCATCCAACATGCTCACACAATAAAAAGACAAATGAAATATGTGCCAAAGCATGCACAATCACTCTAGCATCTATCAAGCAATTTGGCGATGACTAGGTCATCTATATATGAGTATATTGACTTAGGAGTCAAATGAGAACATCTGATCATAGGTCATACTCATCATTTAAGCATAAGTGGGGTTGCCACTTTTACATAAAGCATTGTTGTGCTCACATCATTAGAGTTGCTTTAGCTCAATTGATTAGAGTAAAGCTCCCCCTAGATGTGATATCCCCCCTAAGAGGGACGAACTAACCTTGGGTTTTGTCGATGATGACTTCATGTAGGTGTTGAAGATGTAGATGCTCAATGTTGATGTAGATCATTCGGAGCAATCCTTTGGAGTGAGTTGCACTTTCAATACCTACACGGGTTAGTCCGTCAAGGAACAAACAAGGATATCCATAGACATGGAGTGATGGTCACATAGGATGATGTCCATGAACGCATTAGGTTACTTTGTCCCTTGTCTTACCAACAAGAGTGTTTGTGACTCCTTGAATTAGTGCAAGATATGGAAGTTGTTTGCACTTGTCCTTGCTAAGATGATAAGAGTGAAGTATGTTGGCGGAGTCACCCTCAAGAACTCTCTAGTTCTTCTTCTTAGGGATCCACACCATCCTGATGGGAATCCTTGGAGTTGTAGTCGTACTTGATGAAGTGGAACTTGATGTAGTCTTGGGAACCCACTTGACCAAGTCCTTAGGTGCTTCTTCAAATGCATCAATCTCCTCTTGAAGCTTGTCCTTGCCTTTTAGCTTGTGGTCTTGTGGTGGAAGATCATCTTGAGCTTGTGTTCCTTGGAAAGAAGTAGGATCATACTTATCTTGTTGAGGAACAAACTTCGTCTTGGGGTATTGATCTTCTTCCCACTCAACTCCATTGGCATTGAACTTTCGTTCAAAACCAACCCCTTGATTCTTCCGGTGTCTTCCTTGCTTGCGTATAGTTTCCTCAAATTGCTTACTTCCGGCAAGGCTCTTGTAAACAACTTTCTCTATAATTCCCTTCAATAAGCTATTTTCTTTCTCAAGTGTAACTTGGCTAAGAGAATCATTAGTGGAATCAAGAGAACTACTAGAAGTAACAACATTGGATTTAGCATGATTGTTGTTACTACTAGAAGTAGAATCTGTCTTGTTCTTGTTGCTAGATTTAACTTGTGGCATGTAAGTAGACAAGATTAAACGCTTGGCAATGTAAGAAGAACTTTTCTTGCGAAGATCATCATTGATTGCTTTTAAGAACTCATGCTCTTGCTCAAGGTTGAGCTTTTCAAAACGTATCTTCTCATGAGTCTTTAAAAGTTCTCGATGATCTTCCAAGGTAGTTTCATGAGCTAACTTAAGAGTGTTTAGTTCTTTAGTTAGACGCTCAATCTCCTTCTTATCATTGTCATTCGTTTTATATTGATTAGCATGATTAATGGCAAGTTCATCATAGTTTTCATAACTAGAGTTGTCAACAAGTAAATCATCATCTCCTAGCAAATCATCTTCATCACTATTGAAATCAACATACTTGGGGTGTGATACCTTTGGGCCTTTAGCCATGAAGCATCTTCCAATCCCTTCATTTGGTGAGTCAAATATGTCGTAGGAGTTGGTTGATACAAGTGCTAGACCGGCAACACCTTCATCTTGAGTATATTCGGACTCGGAGTGATAACTTCTCTCGGAGTGATCGTTGGAGTCGGCCGGATACCCATTCACCAACATGAGCTTGATATCTTCGTTTTGTGTAGCTCTTTGATGACTTGTCCTTCCTTCCTGAATCATTGCTTCTCCGTGATGTTCTTTTTTCATAACGGTCATCTCAACTCCTTCTCTCTCTTGGAGGTGATTCTTCTCTTCTACTTCTTCTTTTAGGAGAATCTTCTCTTCTTTTGTAGGGAGACGTACACTCGTTGGAATAGTGTCCGGGTCTTCCACAATTGTAGCAATTGCGCTCACGACTAGAAGATCTTTTGTCATTGTAGGACCTTGACTTGGAACTTCTTTCCTTGCTTCTACTCTTCTAAAACTTGTTGAAGTTCTTCACTGTAACACCCTCGATGCGACTATATCTCCCACGTGTCGAGGCACGACTTAGAGGCATAATCGCATTGAAGGCATATGTCGCAAGTTAGACAATCTTCACAACATCCCATGTAATATAAATAATAAAGGGGAGATAACAATAGTTGGCTTACACTCGCCACGTCAATCAAGTACATAAATAACATTACATCATCCAAACACTCATGGCCCGACTACGGCGCCAAAATAAAAGATAACCCAACATGCGACACGGTCCCAATCACCACCAACTGGGCACCACTACTGATCATCGGGAAAGGAAACATAGTAACGCTGAGAGTCTTCGTCGAACTCCCACTTGAGCTCATACGCGTCTGCTGGAGCGGAATCATCAGGCCCTGCATCTGGTGTAATAGTAATCTATGAGCCACAGGGACTCAGCAATCTCGCACCCTCGCGATCAAGACTATTTAAGCTCGTAGGTAAGGCAAGGTAAATATGTGTGGAGCTACAGCAAGCGACTAGCATATATGGTGGCTATCTTAATCGCAAAAGAGAGCGAGAAAAGGAGGCAAAGCGCGAGCGAGAAACTAGAGAGCAACCTGCGCAAACATTACCCCAACACCGTGTCCACTTCCCGGACTCCGCCGAGAAGAGGCCATCACGGTAACACACTCGGTTGATTCATTTTAATTAATTAAGGTTCAAGTTATCTACAACTGGACATTAACAAATTCCCATCTGCCCATAACCGCGGGCACGGCTTTCGAAAGTTCAATCCCTGCGGGGGAGTCCCAACTTAGCCCATGACAAGCTCTCACGGTCAACGAAGGAATAGACCTCCTCCCAAGACGTTCCAATCAGACTCGGTATCTCGGTACTTCAAGACACTTTGACAGGTTAAAACAAGACCAGCAACACCGCCCGAATGTGCCGACAAATCCCGATAGGAGCTGCACATATCTCTTTCTCAGGGCACACTCAGATGAGCCAGACGTCGGGTAGGCCAGCCCAGAGTTGCCCCTGGTAGCCCCGGACATCGCTCGGTTGGACCAACACTTAGAGGAGCACTGGCCCGGGGGGGGGGGTAAAATAAGATGACCCTTGAGTCTGCAGAACCCAAGGGAAAGAAAAGGCTAGGTGGAGAATGGTAAAACCAATGTTGGGCATTGCTGGAAAAGCTTTAGTCAAGGCGAAATATCAAGGGGTTCCCATTATAACCCAACCGCGTAAGGAACGCAAAATCCGGGAACATACCACCGATATGACGGAAACTAGGGCGGCAAGAGTGGAACAAAACACTAGGCACGAGGCCGAGCCTTCCACCCTTTACCAATTATATAGATGCGTTAAGATAACATAGCAATATAATGATATCCCCAACAAGTAAAATATATGTTCCAACAAGGAACGGCCTCCAATCTTCACCTGCAACTAGCAACGCTATAAGAGGGGCTAAGCAAAGCGGTAACATAGCCAATCAATGGTTTGCTAGGACAATGGTGGGTTAGAGGTTTGACATGGAAATTTGGGAGGCTTGCAAGCAATTGGTAGGCATCGTAGCATTGGCATAGCAAAAGAGCGAGCAAACTAGCATAGCAAAGATAGTAGTGATTTCGAGGGTATGGTCATCTTGCCTGCACAGTTGTCAGAGTTGCCTGGATCCTCGAAAGCAAACTCAACGGGCTCCTCGTTAGCGAACTCGTCTCCTGGCTCTACCCAAACAAGACAAACAAGCAACAAGGATACAATCAACCACGTGCAAGAACAAGCAATATGATGAAATGATGATATGCTATGCGGGATGCGATGCGGGATGCCAAATGCAAGATATGACAGGAAATGCATGAACCTGGCCTCAACTTGGAAATCCAAATGTGCCACTGGAAAGATGAGATGAAATCGCTTGAAAACGATATAAAGAACGCCGGAATCGGAGTTACGGTTTGGAAATGGCAAGCGATTCAAAAATGACACCGGTCTGCGATTTACAGCAAGTAGGCCTCTAAATGCAATGAAATGAACATGCTACAGCACCCAAACATGACAACAAAATACATGGCAGGGATGCACACAAGATGCTTAACAAAAGTCTAGCACTGAGCTATGGCCAAATCATCCATTAATAGGTTCAAACAAGCATGGCAAAAATGCAAATGGCAAACAGATCTCAGACTTAGTGAAATCAACACTTGTCTGGAATTTCAGATCAGGTAGCCCTCTTCGGAGCAACAAAACTACATGCTACAGGACCTTATCATGGCAAAGTAAAGCATGGCATGGAGCTACTCAAAGAGCTTAACAAAAGTCCCTTAGTGACCTTGAGCCAAAAGGGATCAGAAAATACAATTGCAAGCACGTGAACATAGCAAAAACATAATCAGTTTTCAGACTTGGTGAAAAAACTGACACATGCTGAAATATAACTCAAGTAGTCATGTTTACGAGCTCGATGCACTCACTACGGTGCAAGTCATGGCAAGGAAAGCATACACCCATCAAGAAGGCACAAAAAGAAAGCTAGGCATGGCAAGAACAATAGCATAGCATGCACGGATCAACTACAACATCACCGGCAAAATTGCAAACAAGTTGACAATCTGCCCAGATTCACAAAGTAGCAAAAGTAGATCTTGATTGACTCAAGCTAGGGTGCTCCATAATTGCAAAAAAATACATGGATGGATATAGCACTACAATATTAACAAAACTCCCTTACTGATCATCCTCAAAAGAGGCACGGATCACTAGGAAACAACTTGAACATATGGCATCATGAGATAAACAGCTCCAGGACTTAGTGAAATCACTGTCCCTGAAAACAGACTTAGCAAGTGCACCACTTTGCAAGCTTGCACAAGTCACCACACACATCCTAAAAATACATGGGTTGCACCTCTGGAAAGATGACAAAACCCCTAACAAAACACATGTAGAACTCACGGGCATATCATGCACATAATAATCATGGCAAAAATGACAAAAGTGCTAAACGGAGTAGCAGATCTGACAATTAACTCAAGTAGCCCTCTTCTAACAGCATTTCGGGCATCAAGATGAACTCAAATGAAAATGATGCAATGGAATAAAATGATGTACTCTCTGAGATGAACATTTTGATATGCTATATGCATGAATCGGAGCTACGGATGCAAAGTTACGGAGCCGCGAACATGGGCATATGAACTAAAAATTCTGAGGACATAGGAAAAATTCAACCTCCGGATCTGGATCTAGGGTTTCGGGGGCACGCGGCCCGAGGTTCGCCGGTGCGAGCTGGAGCTCGCTGGAGTGGCCGGGGAGGGAGCAAGGGGCCGGCCGGATCGGCGGCCGCGGCGCGGAGGCGCGCGGGGCGGCGCGGTGCGGGCGAGGCGGCGGCGGGTGCGGCAGGCGGGGCGGATGCGGCGGCGGCGGGGCGGGCGGTGCGGCGGCGGCGGGGCGGCGCGGTGCGGCGGCGGCGGGCGAGGCGAGGCGGCAGCGGCGCGGAGGGAGGCTAGCGGCGGGGCGGCTCGGCCCAGGCGGCGGAGGAGGAGGGCCCGCCCCGGGCCTGGCGGGCCGGCGGGAGGCGGCGGCGGGGAACGAACGCGGTGGCGACACGTGGCGGCGGCGGGGACGGCCAGACAATGTCCGTCGGCAGATTTTTGTCCGGCGCGGCGCGGGGACGATTTCTAGGGTTTCGGAGGTAGGAGGAGATCCGAAAACGGAGGGGTCTATTTATAGGCATAGAGGGAGCTAGGAGAGTTCAAATGAGGTGCGGTTTTTGGCCACGCGATCGTCATCGAACGCTCTAGATGATGGAGCAGAGTTTGGTGGCTTTTGAGCCAAATTGGAGGGGTGTTGGGCTGCAACACACACGAGGCCTTTTCGGTCCCTCGGTTAACCTTTGGAGTATCAAACGAAGTCCAAATGATACGAAACTTGACAGGCGGTCTACCGGTAGTAAACCAAGGCCGCTTGGCAAGTCTCGGTCCAATCCGGAAATGTTTAATCCCCACACACGAAAGAAGGCTAGAAATGACCACCGAAGGAGAACGAAGCGCCGGAATGCAAAACGGACAACGGGAAAAATGCTCGAATGCCTGAGACGAGCACGTATGCAAATGCAATGCACATGATGACATGATATGAGATGCATGACAATGATAACAACACACGGAGACAAAAACCCGAACCCGAGGGAATAAAATAACTTAACGCCGGAAACGGCAAGAGTTGGAGTACAAATAGGGAAAGTTACATCCGGGGTGTTACATTCACCATTAGGCTCAATTCTTTGTTGAAGGTCTGTTTCTCACTTAATGATGTGAGAGCATCACATGAGGCTTTATAAGCACCAGTTGACTTGTTGTGAAGCTCTTCCTTATCCTTGAGTGACATCTCATGAGCAACAATTCTTCCAATGACTTCCGTTGGCTTGAGATCTTTGTAATTGGGCACCATTTGGATCAATGTGCACATGGTATCATATTTTCCATCCAAGGCTCTTAGGATCTTCTTCACTTCCTAAGCCGGCAATATCATTTGTGATGAGAGCAAGCCTAGAGTACATTTCAGCGACACCTTCACCATCCTTCATTTTGAACTTGTCACGTTGACTTTGAAGAACATCCAATTTGGATTCCTTGATGGAGTTGGTACCTTCGTGCATATCAATCAAAGTATCCCAAATTTCCTTTGAATTCTCAAGACGGTTGATTTTGTTGAATTCTTCAGGGCGCAATCCGTTGAAGAGAATATCACAAGCTTGATCATTGTATTGGAGAATCTTCAACTCTGCCGCGGTAGCTTCACGGTTTGGTTCTCTCCCATCAAAGAATTCACCTTGCAAGCCAATACACACAATAGCCCAAATGGCCGGGTTATGTCCAAGAATATGCATTTTCGTCTTATGCTTCCAACTAGCAAAATTAGTACCATCAAAGTAAGGACCTCTACGGTGGTAATTTCCCTCACTAGACACCATACCCTTCTAGGTTGTGAAACCAAGGCTGTGATCACCGAAATCTATGGAAATCAAAGCAAATGGAGATCAAAGCTCTGATACCACTTGTAGGATCGAAAGTATGTCTAGAGCGGGGTGATTGGACTACTTGACCAAATAAAAATCTAGCATTTTCCCAATTTTTAGTCTTGGCAGATTTTAGCAACTTAGCACAATTCAAGTAATCAACCTACACATGCAATTCTAAGAGTATAGCAGCAGAATGTAAAACAATTGCATATTAAGGTAAAGGGAGGAGTTTGGAGGGAGAAAACACAATGTAGACACGTAGATTTTTGGCGTGATTCCGATAGGTGGTGCTATCGTACATCCATGTTGATGAAGACTTCAACCCACGAAGGGTAACGGTTGCGTGAGTCCACGGAGGGCTCCACCCATGAATGGTCCACGAAGAAGCAACCACCCATAAAGGGTCCCATCATGGCCATCGCCCACAAAGGACTTGCCTCACTAGGGTACATCTTCACGAAGTAGGCGATCTCCTTGCCCGTAAAAACTCCTTGGTTCAACTCCACAATCTTGACGGAGGCTCCCAAGTGATACCTAACCAATCTAGGAGACACCACTCTCCAAAACGCAATAGATGGTGTGTTGATGATGAACTCCTTGCTCTTGGGCTTGAAATGATAGTCTCCCCAACACTCAAGTCTCTCTCATAGGATTGGATTTGGTAGAAAGATGATTTCAGTGGAAAGCAACTTGGGGAAGGCTAGAGATCAATATTTATGTGGTTGGAATGGAATATCTTGACCTCAACACAAGTGTAGGTGGTTCTCTCTCAGAAAATGTATGTTGGAAGTGTAGGCATATTCTGATGGCTCTCTCCATTAATGAAGAGTGCGTGGAGGGGTATATATAGCCTCCACACAAAATCTAACCGTTACACACAAATCACCAAACTCGGTGGGATCGAATCATAAAAATCGGCCAGGCCGATTTAGTTCAAAATGTGAACGTTGGGATTTTCGGTGGGACCGGCATGATCAACTCGGTGGGACCGATTCCATTAGGGTTAGGGCACAACGTAATCTCGGTGAGACCGATTACACGAACTCGGTGGGACCGATTTTGGTAATAGACAAACAGAGAGTTGGTCAGGCAAAATCGGTGGCACCGATTCGCTCATTTCGGTTAGACCGAAACGTTACGAAGGGGAAACAGAGAGTTTGCATTGCAATCTCGGTGGGACCAATCGCCCATCTCGGTTGGATTGTAACGTTACGAAGGGAAACCGAGAGTTTGCAATCCCATCTCGGTGAGACCAAGATCCCTATCGGTGAGACCGAAGCGACTAGGGTTTCTGGCAGTGGCTATGTCAAGTGAATGCGGTGGCGCCGGATAGAAGATTTCGGTGGGGCCGAGTTTGACTTTTGGTTTGGGACATATGTGGATATGAGAAATTAGTTGAGGGTTTTGGGAGCATATCACTAAGCATTTTGAGCAAGTAACTCATTAAGCAACACCTCACCCCCTTTTATTAGTATTGGCTTTTCCTATGGACTCAATGTGATCTTGGATCACTAAAAAGTAAGATGTAGAGTCTTGTGCTTTGAGCCTGAGCCAATCTTTTGTCCTTAGCATTTTGAGGGGTCCACTTTCTAATCCATGCCATGCCAATCATTGAGCTTTCCTGAAAAATTTATCTTCAAATAGCATTAGCTCAATGATCTATATGTTGTTAGGAATTACCAAAACCACCTAGGGATAGTTGCACTTTCACATACCGATGACAAAGGGAACACCATATGTTGTTATGCGGTTTGACCGATAAAGATCTTCATAGAATATGTGGGAGCCAATATGAGCAACCAGGTTCCGCTATTGGTTATTGACTGGAGATGAGTCTCGGTCATGTCTACATAGTTCTCGAACCCGTAGGGTCCGCACGCTTAACGTTCGGTGACGATCGGTATTATGAGTTTATGTGTTTTGATGTACCGAAGGTTGTTTGGAGTCCCGGATGAGATCAGGGACATGACGAGGAGTCTCGAAATGTTCGAGACGTAAAGATCGATATATTGGAAGGCTATATTCGGACATCAGAAAGGTTCTGAGTGGTTCGGGTATTTATCGGAGTACCGGAGAGTTACGGGAACTGGCCGGGGAGTATATGGGCCTTATTGAGCTTTAGCGAAGAGAGAGGGGTTGCTTAGGGCAGGCTGCGCGCCCCAAGGCCTAGTCCGAATTGGACTAGGGGGAGGGGCGGCGCCCCCTCCTTCCTTCTCTTCTCTCTTCCCCTTCCTTCTCTCCTACTCCTACTACTTGGAAGGGGGAATCCTACTCCCGGTGGGAGTAGGACTCCCCAGGGCGCGCCATAGTAGAGGGCCGGCCCTCCGCTCCTCCACTTCTTCATATACGGGGGAGGGGGGCACCCCATAGACACACAAGTTGATCATTGATCTTTTAGCTGTGTGCGGTGCCCCCTCCACCATAATCCACCTCGGTTATATTGTAGCAGTGCTTATGCGAAGCCCTGTTCCGGTAGCATCATCATCACCGTCATCACGTCGTCGTGCTGACGAAACTCTCCCTCGAAGCTCTACTAGATCGTGAGTTCGCGGGACATCACCGAGCTGAACGTGTGCAGATCGCGGAGGTGACGTACCTTCGGTGCTAGATCGGCCGATCGTGAAGACGTACGACTACATCAACCGCGTTGTCATAACACTTTTGCTTACGGTCTACGAGGGTACGTAGACGACACTCTCCCCTCTCGTTGCTATGCATCACCATGATCTTGCGTGTGCGTAGGATTTTTTTTGAAATTACTGTGTTCACCAACAACTCCTGGTCGTCGGCGGCCTCCACGTAGTAGTAGGCACCCTCGGGGTAGTAGTAGTCGTCGGTGGTGTCGTCTGGCTCCTGGGCTCCACCATCTGGTTGCAGCATCCGGGAAGAATGGAAAGAGGTGGAAAAGGGGAGTAAAGCAATCGTGAGTACTCATCCAAAGTACTCGCAAGCAAGGATCTACACTACATATGCATCAGTATCAATGAAATGGGTAGTATCTGTGGACTGAACTACAGAATGCCAGAAGAGAAGGGGAAAGCCTAGCCTATCGAAGACTAGCATCTTCAAGCAGCTCCAAGCATCTTGCAGCATCAGAAGAGATAAGAGTGGCATATTATAATACTAGTAAGTATGTTGTGACATCGCCCAGAGATCACTTCCTCGACTCCCGGCGAGAAAACAATCCCGGATCCATCATTTCCATTACATGCCTCAGCATCAAGTTCTAGTTGTATCGACCGGGATACACTCCGAGCTTCCGTTACCGTGGAGACGACTATTCTAATAGATAAAATACTTCCCTGCAGGGGTGCACCAATTTACCCAACACGCTCGATCAACTTCGGCCAGACACACCATCAGGTCATGACCGCCCTCGGCTGATCAACACACCGCAGTCCTACCTAGGCTCGTCAGAGAGGCCAGCATGCTATTCTACATCCTAAGCGCGCAGGGGTCTTGGGCCCATCTCCCTTTGCACTCCTGCACATTGCGTACGCGTTTGGTGAGCAGACCTAGCCCCCCGTATACAAGGCGAGGCGTTCCAGTCCAACCCGGCGCGCGCCGCTCCATCACTGACGTCCGTTGAGCTTTCGGCTGATACATACGACGCAGAGTGCCCATACTTATTCCCGTGTGGTGGTTAGTGCGAAAGAGGCCAGAGGCCTACTCGGATCAAATATCCAAACCGTTAATGTCTTGGTAGTGCCGTAACGATCAATAATCCACGATATGTGGTCCCGTCGCCCCGTCTCATGGACTTGCGGCAAGGGCTAAGAATGCCCGGCCGCGCCGCGTGGAAAACTTGAGGGTATCCTCCAGATCAACCCGACTTCACATCACTCACGGGTACCCCTCGGGGCCGACTCGATGTCATCATGGTTCTGTGGTAAGTCAAAGTAACCGTGTGTCTAAAACAGCAAGGGGGAAACCCTGAGGAATCACCCTTGATGGACTCCCACTTGATGTAACCATCAAGGTGGACTTGGAGGAATCACCCTCGTTGGTCCACACTTGAGGGGTTGCACGACAGAGTCGTTATCGGGAGTGGTGAAGGAGGAATCACCCTCGATTACACGACCGAATAGCTACACTATAGGGTTAACATTAGAAGTGCAAACGAGGTATCACCCTCGGCACTCAATAGTAACTCTGTAGAGTCGTACAACTAAGGGGGGGTGATGTGCGGTGTCGGGGCCTAGACGTTGATCAAGTTGATCGAGTCATTGAACATAGAGCGGGGCAACTGGGACAAGGTGGGGGTCACTGATGGATCTCTATCCAGCCTATACTAAGCAGTTTAGAATAAACAGGTAAGGTATGAAAGCAGGTAGTAAAAACAGGCTATGCATCAGAATAGGAGCAAACAATAACAATAGCAAAATCTAATGCAAGCATGAGAGAGAATGGAATGGACGATATCAGAGTGATCAAGGGGGGGCTTGCCTGGAAGCTCTGCTGCAAAGGAAGAAGGGTCGTCGGAACCGTAGTCGATCACAGGGGCAGCATCGGTCTCGGGGTCTACCAGAGAGAAGAGGGGGAAGAAACAATAAATATAAAACAAACAAAGCATCATAAAGAATAACATGGTAATACACGGTGTTAGGGGTGAACTAATGCAGTGCTAGACGTTGCAGACGGAGAGGGAAAACATCTGGAGGGTTTTTTTTGGCGTTTGACATTTTCCGCACAGATGAAAAGAGAGGGGACGGTTCCATGTTCAACATGCTAGGGGCATGTGACAACTATGAGGAGGGCGTATTCGGATTCGTCTCGTCGTTTTGAGCAACTTTCATATATAAAGTTTTTCGATACGAGCTACGGTTTATTTTCTACGAATTTCTAAAGTTTATAACATTTTTTGAAATTATTTATATTAACATAAATGGAATATGACGCCAGCATGACGTGTTGATGTCGTCAGCAGTCAACAGGTCAAACCTGACCAGTGAGTCCAGTTGGTCCCACATGTCAGCGACTGTGGCACTAACAGTGGATTAATTTGACTAACAGTACTAATTAGGGGTGTGGGCCCCATTAGTCAATGACTAATTAGTGATAAAAACTAATTAATAGATTAATTGACATTTTATTTATTTATAAAACCTGTTTAATTAGCGTAGGGCCCACATGTCAGTGGGACTGGGCTGCCCAGTCAGCATGTTGAACCCAGTCAACGGGGCCTGCGGGGCCCGCTGGTAGTGACCCAGACCACGTCGATGGTGGCTGGCGGCTCAACGCCGGCGACGCCAAACACGGCGGCGCGCTCGGATCTCGCTGGAAAACGGCCTCAAGCGACCATTTGCCGCGCGGCGTAGTGCGTTCGAACCAGCACTCGCTCGCGCGTCGATCTGCGGCGGTGTTTTGACCGGGAACAGCCGGAGACGGCGACAGCGAGCGACGGAGGCGGCGCCGGAGTTCGGGCATGGGCGGATCCGGCGATACACTGCACGACGGAGCGAGCTAGCTAGCGCTATGGGGCCCTACGCGCGTGCTGAGCACGACTGCGAGCTCGGACGAGCTCATCGGCGAGCGTGGCCATGAAGAGGAGCTTGACGGCGACGCTATGTTCGGCCATAGTAGAAGCGGCGAGCTACGGGCGCAGCAAGCTAAAGGAGGAAAAGGAAGAGGTGACGGAGCTCACCGAGCGGCTCAAGGTGGCCCGTGGAAGCTTTGTAGCGCGGTGGAGATGACGGATCGACGACGACGATTTGTAGTGGTCGAAGATGCGAACGAAGGGGAAACGACGCTGCAGGGCCCTCTGGCTCCACCTAGGGCCACCAGGAGAAGGTGTCGATCTCGGCGAAGCTCGCGGACAGTATCATCGGGCACGGGGCCGCCGGTGGCCGCGATGACGACGGAGGACGGCGGCGGGCGCGCTCGGGCAGTGGGGATTAAGGGTGAGCGCGAGCGAGAGAGAGTGGGTGGGGCGATCTAGGGTTCCCGGGGCGGTTGGAAAGCACATGTAGAACATCGGGGATGCAGCGGATGGCCTGCACGTGCCTGATTCGAGGCGTGGACGCGTGCGTGCGGCAGCCACCGAGCCTCCTGTAAACAGGAGGTTGAACGAGGAGCCAGTTGGTGGCTGGGCCTGGTACAGTGGAGATGATGGCCCAAGTGCACAAGGGCTTTTTCCTTCTTCTTTTTCTTCTTCTTTGCTTTCTGATTTTTTATTTAATAAATAGAGATGGGTAAGAAAACATTGGGCATGCTATTTACTTAGAAAAAAATATGGGAAGTGCCCCTTTTATTCCCTAGTGATCTTAGACAGTGCTACAAATATTTTGGAGACCAAAAGAATTCATTTGGTATTTTTCATAAATAGAATAGCATTTAAAAATGCTGAATTGGTGCTGTTATAATTGCTAATGCTCATCTTTGCACAAAAGTGACGTTGTGTTCTTTAACAAATAATTGTTATAGAATTTTTGACAAATGATGAACATTTTTCCAGCAACTTTTGAGCAACTTCAAACTTCACTTGAATTTGAATTGACTGGAATTTCAAATGGGATATTGAACAAAGGTGATTAAGCAATGTTTGGAAAATAATTAGTTTAATCACAGAGGGTTACTGTAGCATGACACTGGGGGTGTTACAGGCTACTATATCACTAAACATGACATCAGACTACCAAAATTTGACATATTTGACTATGGTGGAGAAGATCATCCACGGCTGCCCTTGCCCTTCCCGGTGCCCTTGTCGTCCTTGTCATGGAAGTACCGGCCAAAGACGTAGTAGGGATTGAGCCAGATTTGCTCATCGCCGAAGGTGTCCTCCTTCGGTGGCAGTCCGGCCATGGCACAGACCGACCGATTCTGCTCTCGGGCGAGGGCACGCGTGTTCCTCCGCTGCCGCTTCTTCACAATGCAGGAGCGAATGGTTTCCTCCTCTGCGGCCGGCCGCGCCACCGCATTAGCCGCCTCCGTCGCCGCCATATCTGCAGTGACTCGGGCCTCGGCAGTTCTTATCCTCTCCTTCCCACGGTGGGCACTACGGTCCCGGTGGGACTCATACTCTACCCGACCGGAGATGAGGAAGGAGAGATTTGAAGGCTGCCGGGACTGCAATGATCTAGCCCCAGAGGATCCGAGCGCCCTTTGAGCCGACACTATGGAGTCGTGCCAGATAGATCCTGCCGTCGGCCAGGCGTTGTCCATTCGGGAGCGGAGTGCAATGCGGACGACCATTGCCTCCTCCAATCTGCACGGGATGACACCTCACTCGACGGATCTAGACTGGTTGGAGTCAGATCCGCTGCCCGTCATGCCGGAGACGACCGGTGATCGCCGTTGGTGAGCTAGGGCGGCGAAGGGGAGTGGCTAGAGTTTGCTCCGGTGAGCGAATGAGGAATATATGTGGGGTCGGATGGGCCAGTATGGGCCGGGTCCGACGTGGCGGACGCGCCCGGACGCCCCCATATCCACTCCATATTTGGGTTAGATATGAGGGATGTCGGTCAGCCCAACGTCTGAGGCCAGTTTGATGCATCTATGTGGGCCGAAATTTCGTGGTCAGTGACCGAGCCTTTCGCCCGAGTGTTTGAGACGGGTTTGGGAAGTCCGGCTGTAGGTGCTTTGATAGAGTATTTACGGACGTTTCATGTGGACAATTAGTACATGTGTCCAAAAATAATATTGTATATTTAAACTATTTTATTTCTCTCTCTCTCTAAAAGCTGGACATTTACGGGCGTTTCTATGGACAAGGCGTCAAACCCTCTCCTCTTATGATCACCGTCATACTAACTCATGAGATCATCGTGCCGCAACCTGTTCACGACCACTAATCCTCCGTCGTGACGCCGTCCCAGTCATCCTGCCTGCACAGTCAAACGTACTGCGCATTTTTGTTCCATCCACTCAGACTCTTGCTCGTACAGGAGAATTCTCTTTACGGAATTTCCCTGCCCATCTCCGGACGCACAGACTTGTACAAACGGCGACGCCGACGATACATCGGGCGCGGTGCTCGTCCCCGAGCGGTTTGCCTGGAAATAGCCGGATCCGTACACCTGGGACGTCGCTTCATGTGACAGCGGCCGGCAGCTTAATTTTGTTTCGCGTGTTTGGTGTGTGCGTGGCTTTCGCGGCAGCCTCGACCGCGATTGTATGGCGCGGGTGGCCATGACGGAGGCGAGGGCGTAACTTAGGAGCTGGGCCGACAAGATGGTGACTGCACGGCCTCGTGCGGCGCCTTTCACGCGAAGAGGACGAGAGCAAGATCCGATACGAAGATTGCAACGGTGATCCTTCCTGGTCGGGGAGAAAGGGACATGTAGACGGGCCCCCTATGTAGATACGGAGTAGGAGTGCTCACCGGCTCAGGCGCGCCGGCCTATCCTATGTGAAAACGTGTGATCAATGGGTGGTAGCTGATGATGGGAGCAACGCCGATACGCTGAGGAGGGATGGTCCATCGCCGTCCATCACTCCAGCTGAACCCATGTCGTCACGATGAGAGTACCATGTGATGCGTACCAAGAGATGCTTAATTATGGTCTCATAAATTATTTAACTGCTAAGCGATAAGGTTTCATCATCCTTCGTCCGTGCGACCGCTGGTCTGCCTTGTTTTTGATGGCCTTTGGCTGTGGAGGCGCAGAAGACCTCGCCCCCCATCAACGGGAAGGAACCCATTCTTGTTTTTGTTAAGTTTAATACCTTTGTTGTGGTGGTGTGACGACAATAATACCCTTTAGTAGGAATAATGTTCTTCACGTTTGATCTCTGTTCTGATGGTGTGTCTAACATCATCAGAGGGCGTGCGAATTTGTGTGTTCGTCGGATCTCGAAAGATTCAGTTGGTGCTTATGTTTGATGGGTCTGTTTAGATCAAGTCTTCATTTGTTTTCGTTTAGGTGTTTACATGTTTGATTCTGATCTACGACTCTCTTCACCAGTGATGATTGTTGTTTTGTTGTGTTGATCCTATGGGGCCTTGGCATGACAACTATCGACTGTATAATACAACAGGGTTTGTTTGTCTTCAGTGAGAGAGGGGCGATGATGTCTTCAGTGATGATTGTTGTTTTGTTGTGTTGATCCTATGGGGCCTTGGCATGACAACTATCGACTGTATAATACAATAGGGTTTGTTTGTCTTCAGTGAGAGAGGGGCGATGATGTCGGCTCGCCGTTAGGTTGCACCAGTGCTTGTAGACAGCACTATATGGTGCATAGACCTGATTGTAATTTATATTAACTCTGGTATTCTCTATACTACCATGATTGATTATAAATATATCAATAGATTCTTTCACAAAAATAATGATTTAACTGCTATATAAGTACGATACAAATTATCTGGTGTCTAGTTACTACATAATGGCCCATTATTGACATATTGTTTATAGCAGTCGTCATGACAGCATTAGAGCATCTCTAGCCCTTCTTTTACCCATAAATTACCTCTTATTCTTTAGTTTCATAAATTTTGGGCGATTGTAACTTTGTTTTGCACCTAGTCTTTCTTACAAAACTCAACTCTTCAAATGAGTTAGACCCCACATGAAAGTCTTTCTCCATGGTTTTTCTTCTTCCTTTTTCTTCCTTCCACGTGGCCAACGCCGGGATTTGGTTGGTAGATGAGGCCTAGGAGCTAGCTCGAGCCTAGGGTAGACATCTGCACAATTAATTTGTTAGAGGGTCATCCAGTGCATGGAAGGACTCAAGAAAGCTGGTGAATTTCATCCTCAATGGGCCACGGTTTCGGCACTTCTTCCTATGACTGGGTTCTTCTTATCTTCCTCCTCCTAGTGGAACAATGGCATAGTCCTAGATGGATCATTGCAAAAGCCTATGAAGAATGTGCCTAAAAAAGGCAGACTCATCTCTATCCATGTTTTCTTCTCTCTCACGAGTTCATGTTGCCTTCTTGTGATAATCCATTTATAATAGATTGAGTTAGTCGCCCTATCACTTATTGGATGCATGGTTAATGGGTACAAAAGATACCATTGATGGTTTTCTAACTACCTACCAAAGAAGTTGTGACTCGCTCATTGACTTATGTGCATAGCCAAATTATTTCTTCGTTGGTCGATTTCACTCATATGTTCAAAGCTTTATGTCCTATAACCAGTAACAGTGTGCCATTCAAATTTGCCTGGTGGCAGCCAAGATGGGGCTCAGAGGCATCTGACATGGTCTTTTAAAAGAAGTCGACCTTCGATGCCCTACCTCAATGAGCTTGGGAGAGCGAGTCCATGAATGACTTTCTCAACGAATTAGGAGGTGAGCTCTTAAGTGTGTTTCTTACCTTAGATAGCTGGGCTCAGATGGTTATAGCATGGAAGAAAGTGTCGCCCAACATCCGTAAATGATTGGTCGTGATATTACCTTTTCTTTTCTTTTTCCATATGATCCAGAGATGGGTCCGGTTCCACTATCATCAGATAACGGAACACAATTCAAAAAGTGTTCATAGCGCAAACAAAGTTAAAAGACAATGATAGACCACCAAAAACCACAGTCTCAGGGTCCAAAAGCAATGGCTTAGCCACCGGATGCACCGCTAGTGGGAGAGTGGGATACAAAATACTCTAAACAGCCAGAGACAAGAGTCTAAGAACAACCCCATCCATCTAAGCCATAAGGGCTCATCACAACGCGCACATCTTCACCAAAAAGGGAGCAAAACAGAAACACATTATATCCTCTGATCTATGCGACAACTTCTTCATCTTCATTTCCCTCGATCTTAGTATCCCTTGTCGTTCCCCCAGCTTGTGTCTCCATGTCCGCTCTTAGTAGCAGGGCTTCATCATTCCACGACGCAGGCACATCAACATGCATCTCTAGCGCCACATGCTGCAACAGATCAACTCCTCGTTCCACAATCTTCTTGTCCTTCTCATTTTGCATCCCTACCCAGTATCATAGTAAACAACAAGCACAACATACAAATTCAGCTGGAGATTTCACAAGTTTGTTACCAAAGGGTGCTCTATTCCTAAGCTTCAAGATAGCCCAACATAGAGCTGCCAACCCCACTATATGAATAATTTTGCTTCGTGGAATAAAATGAGAGAACCACCAGAAATATTGTGTAAAACATGTAGGCCTGGATATAGAGCCTAAGCTCTTACATAATACCCCCAAGAAATATTTGGCAGCAGAACACCCTCAAAAGAGGTGTCTGATATCCTCATTCTCATGACATAATTGACACAAAGGGTCACCTGTCCATTTTCCTTTGATCTATTATCTTTTGTTGCTATAACGTTATGCCATATTAGTCACAACCAAATTTTGATCTTCAGCGGAATCTTAGCTTTCCGCAGGTGTTTGAATGACCTGTCTAGGTACATGTCAAACAAGTGGTTACAAACTGATTTCACAGTAAACTTTTTCTCATTATTCCAGACTCAAATAGGGGTATCCTCCCCTCATCATTCACTTCCACAGGTAATAGCATCCTTCTCAGCCTTTTTAACTGAATCATCTAGTAGATAGTTAACCATCTTCGAAATAGTTCCCAGTTTTTGTCAGCCATTTTTCCAACAGAAATGGTTTGCTCCTGGCAAATCTCATACAAACCAGTTTAACCAAATGGTTATGTATCACCGCCACAGACCACACACCCTATGTACCTACACCGAGTGTTAGTGCATGCCCAAGAGGTGGTGTATGACAGAAAGAAATACTGTCAGATCCCTCGGTAGGGTTCATGATGAGATCGAAAGTACCGGACGGAGTCTGCACACACAATTTACCCAAGTTCGGGCCTCCGAAGAGTAATACCCTACGTCTTCCTTCTTCTTATTATTCATGGTGAGGAGATACCTCGTGCATATGATTACAATGGTGTAAGAGACTGCTACTGAGAGTTTGGATATAAGATTGGTTGATCTAATAAGGACCTAGACCTCCCATCGGGGATATACCCCGCGGTATGACCCGGCCAGACTTGGCGACTCACTGGTGACCCGCCGTGACTTGGCGACTCACCAAGTGACCCGCCTGGATCTCTCCACTCACTGATGACCCGGCCGAGTCAGGTGACTCATTGGTGACCCGGCAGACGGTTCAGAGGGCGACAAGACCCGGTGGCCCAACAGGCGATTCATGGAAGGCCGACTCG
The DNA here is from genome assembly GCF_003073215.2 of Triticum urartu. NCBI lineage: Eukaryota > Viridiplantae > Streptophyta > Magnoliopsida > Poales > Poaceae > Triticum > Triticum urartu. Next base: position 248,896,592 of record NC_053022.1, on the reverse strand, counting down.
TATTATGGTGGGCCGGCTTAAGATGAAAGGCATAAGGAATATTCTCCCACAAAGGAAGCAAGACTAGGACTCCACTTGTAATCCTAATCCTAATAGGACTAGTCATGTAAGCCGCCCCTTCAACATATATAAGGAGGGGCAGGGCATCCCAAGGGGGACAGTTTTTTCACAAGTTTGATAAGTTAAGGTTAGACAAACAAGTGTAATTGTGATCATCATCATCAATATCAATGAAGCAGGATGTAGGCTTTTACCTTCACCATGAGGGCCGAACCTTGGTAAAACATCGCGTCTCTCGTCCCGTTCAACCCCTCTCAAGCTACCACATAGATACGTTGGCCTCGCGACTAAGTCCTGACACTAAGGACATCTACCATGACAATTCCACGACAGTTGACGCTCACCATGGAGCCTGCGCACGATGGTGTTGAGTTCTTGAAGGGATCCCTCGGGGATCGAGAAGCTATGACCCGCCGGATCAGCAAGAGCCGGTATGGAAGAATTCACGTCAACTACGAAGTTCAACAGTCAGGATTAAAGAAGTTTCAGCGGCAACATATAGAAGATTGAGCATGGAAGTTTAGGGTTGTGTCACGCCGCGCCCCCAAGCCGCCGAGTGTCAGCGTCCCTAACAGGGCCGGCCCGCAAGGCAACCCCAACGTGCAGGTCCCCACAGCTCCACGTGCGGCCCGGCCTAGGAAGCCCAACCCACGCGTCTCCGGCCCAGCGTGGGTTAACTGAAGCCCGTCCTGGAAACTACTTGAGGAGAGGAGCGACAGCGTCCTAGGGTCATCCGGAGGATCACGGCAACGGCGGCTTGGCTCTTTTCCCCTTTCCTCTTCCTGTCTCGCGTCGAACCCTAGCTACCAAATTCTTGTATCGTTCCTGTAATCGCCACCAAACTTGTATCCGCAAGTGATTGCTACTAGTAATCGAGACAGTATCTACCAATACCCTCACATCTGGTATCAGAGACCAGTAATTCCCCTCCGCTGCATCCTGGCGCAGCTCATCGAGACCCGAGGTCTATGCCAAGCTCGCACACACCTGGTCGCCATGGATCCTGCAATCGAGGCCTTCCTCGAGCGGCTCGACAACACCCTCAAGGCCCAGAACAAGGCAATCACGGAGATCCAGGCTTCCACGGCCAAGATCGATGACTTGGTAAATTGGCGTCCGGATCTGGAGAAGCGGGTCGCTGATCTCGGCGATGCGGTGGCGGCGCTCCAGATGGCGCAACCGCCGTCCTCTATGAGGGACGAGGACCCTCAAGCTACGCTTCAGAAGTCGGGCCCTTCTGCGACGACCAGCGTCCTCATGGGGGCTGGTGGCGGCGCGGGCAGCGACATCCCAGGGCCCAGTGGCCACTGCGTCTTCAATTTGCCACGGGGAACGCCGCGGTGTTCTTACAGACACCGCCGCCACCCCCGGCAACAGGTCCGTTCCCCTCTCTATCAGCGTCTCCGCCCGCGCTCTCGCCGTTTGCTCATGCTAGTCAACTCCTGTCTGGACTGGGTCAATCCCACCCATCCATTGCATTTCCGCAGTTCTCGGGCGACAACCCGAATTTGTGGAAAACTATGTGCGAGCAGTACTTCCAAATGTTTGGCATCTTACCTTCGTTCTGGGTACCCATGGCGGCCCTGAATTTCTCGGGGTCGGCCGCCATCTGGCTTCAATCCATACAAAAAAGACTTGCAGATTTTGATTGGGATGCTTTTACTGCCTTACTCTGTACCCGGTTTGGTCGCGATCGGCATCAGACGCTGATCAGGCAGTTCTATACTGTCCGCCAAACTTCGTCTGTAGCACATTACATAGAGCAATTTGAATTGATCATCAACCATTTATCATCATATTCTGACACGATTCATCCTTTCTACTTCTTGACTCGTTTTGTCGAGGGGCTGAGGAAGGATATTCGAGCAGTGGTGCTCGTTCAGAGGCCGCCGGATCTGGATACCGCCTGCGCGCTTGCACTGCTTCAGGAAGAGGTGTCCGAAGGCGCGTTCGGCAGTCTTCCACGACCTCCAGAGGCGCCTCAGCGGGGAGGCACTCCCATGCCACTTCCCCCACCTCCGGGGCGATCGGTACCAGCGGTGCAGGCAGCAGATCGTCGTGGTACAGACGCGGCCCGCGCTGACGCGTCCAAGCTCAAGTCCCTCCATGATTACCGACGAGCTCGGGGGCTATGCTTTAAGTGCGGCGAACGATGGGGGCACGATCATGTATGCCCCACCACAGTGCAGCTGCATGTAGTTGAGGAGCTGCTGGATATCTTCGGCCTTGACAGTTTCGTCGACACTCAAATGAGCTCCGAGGATGAGGTTCAGAATACAGCCATGGCCATCTCAGTTTCGGCAGTTACGGGAGGGGTCTTGGCCAAAGCTTTTCAGCTGCGAGCGTGGCTTCAAGGGCATGAAGTACTCATGCTGATCGACTCAGGCAGCTCCAATTCCTTCATCAACGAGAACTTAGCAAGTCGACTTTCAGGGGTTCGACCTCTGCCTAAACCAAGTCGTGTGCGTGTGGCAGATGGGGGAGAACTGTTCTGCACTGAGGTCGCGCCGCAATGCGCGTGGTATGCTCAAGGGCACGAATTCTACACGGATCTGAAAGTTTTGGCTCTGGGCACGTACGACGTTATACTCGGCATGGATTGGTTAGAGGAACACAGCCCGATGCAGGTAGACTGGCGTGCTCGTTTCATTGAGATTCCCACTCCAGCAGGGCCGCTTCATCTCACGGGGCACGACGCGGCTTCCACCACTTGTTAGTCCATCAACAACTTGCAGTTGCAGAATCTGTGCAGCAACGGATCGATCACACACATTATACACCTTTGTGTGGTGGCTGACCAGCACGAGGAATTGGAGCAAACTCCAGCATGCATTCAGGAAATCTTGGACCAATTTCCGAATGTGTTTGCAGAACCAGTAGGGCTTCCACCCCGAAGGGCGTGCGATCACCGCATTCCGCTAATACCTGGAGCTCAGCCAGTAAATGCCAGGCAATATCGTTACAAACCAGAACAGAAGACGGAGATAGAAGCTCAAGTCGAAGCACTTCTGAAATTAGGAGTCATTCAGCGAAGCAACAGTCCTTTTTCATCTCCAGTCATACTTGTTAAGAAGAAAGATGGAACCTGGCGTCTCTGTATAGATTACAGACAGCTAAATGCCATTACAGTAGTCGGCAAGTTTCCAGTTCCTGTTATAGAAGAGCTCCTGGATGAGCTACATGGCGCAGCGTGGTTTTCAAAGCTTGACTTGCGCGCGGGCTATCATCAGATCAGGCTCGCGCCGGGGGAGGAGTACAAGACGGCATTCTCCATGCATCAGGGGCACTTCGAGTTCAAGGTTTTGTTCTTTGGGTTGGCCGGGGCTCCACCCACTTTCATAGAAGGGCTGACTACAACCCTCAAGCCAGTGCTACGTGTCTGCGTGCTATGCTTCTTCGATGACATCTTAATCTTCAGTGCTACGTTAGAGGAGCACAGGTGCCACGTGCGGCAAGTGTTGGAACTGCTACGCAAGGATCAATGGAAAGTCAAGCGCAGCAAGTGTGCGTTTGGGCAAAGCCAGGTATCCTACCTAGGCCATGTCACCAGTGCTCGCAGGGTAGCCACGGACACGGCCAAGATAGCAACAGTTACCAACTGGACCTCACCGCTGGACATCAAGGGAGTCCGAAGCTTTCTGGGTCTCGCAGGGTACTATCGCCGTTTTGTGCGCAATTTCGGAGTGATAGCACGACCGCTGTTCAATTTGTTGAAGAAAGGCGTGCCATTTCAGTGGACACCGATCACGGAAACAGCTTTCCAAGTCCTGAAGAAGCACCTAATCTACGCACCAGTGCTAGCATTGTCGAACTTCGAGCAGCCTTTCACAGTGGAGATAGATGCATGCGACACAGGCATTGGAGCAATTCTGCAGCAACAAGGACACCCCATTGCATTCATGAGCAAAGCGTTGAGTCCAAGATATCAGGGTCTGTCCACATACGAAACAAATATCTGGCAATCATCGTGGCCATAGATCAATGGCGCCCTTATCTGCAACACACAGAATTTATCATATATACAAATCAGAAGAGCCTCACTTACCTGGAGGAACAGCGGCTGAACACACCATGGCAACAGAAAGCTTTTACCAAGCTGTTGGGACTCCAGTATCGCATCAAGTACAAGAAGGGATCTGAAAACAACGGCGCGGACGCCTTGTCACGCGCCAGTCCAGCGGAGGTGCTATCCGTGGTCACGTCATGTCAACCTAGTTGGTTAGAAGATGTTATCAACAGTTATAACAACAACCCGCAGGCGCAGAAACTGTTGGAACAGCTGGCTATGAGTGACGATCCCAAAGGCAGGTTCTTACTGTAGCAAGGCATCATCCGGTTCAGAGGCAGAATTTGGCTAGGAGGAGGAAAACACATACAACAACGTATAATCCAAGCGTTTCATGACAGCCCAATAGGGGGTCACTCGGGATTCCCAGTCACTTACAGACGCGTTAGGCGCCTCTTTGCATGGCCCAAAATGAAAGTTCAAATCAAACACTACGTGCAGTGTTGTGTCATATGCCAGCAAGCGAAACCAGATCGGGCAACTTCACCAGGTCTCTTGCTGCCGTTACCAATCCCTAACAAACCTTGGGATATGATATCCATGGATTTTGTGGACGGCCTCCCACAATCCAGCCGGTTCAACTGTCTCCTGGTGATTGTAGACAAGCGAACCAAGTTCAGCTACTTCTTGCCACTAGCGCACCCGTACACAGCAGCATCGGTGGCTCAACTTTTCATCCAACAAGTCTACAGAGTGCATGGTCTCCCGGGAGCAATAGTATCAGATCGCGATCCGGTGTTCACTAGCCACTCTTGGCAGGAGCTTTTCAAGGCTACAGGCACACAACTTAGACTCAACACAGCCAACCACCCGCAAACGGATGGCCAAACAGAGCGAGTTAACCAGTGTGTGGAAACCTTCTTGAGGTGTTTCACTCAAGCTTATCCCAGGCGGTGGAGTTTTTGGATCCCGTTAGCTCAGTTCTGGTACAACAACGCACACCATTCAGCCATAGGCATGACGCCCTTCAAAGCTATGTTCGGTTACGAGCCATGGCACTGGGGGATAACAGCAGACAACACCTGTTCAGTGCCAGCACTCAGCTCGTGGCTCGAGGAAAGGGATACGGTGCAGGAACTGTTACAGCAACACCTGATCAGAGCAAAACAGCTGATGAAAAGCCAGGTGGATAAGAAGCGATCGTTCTGTCAGTTTGAAGTGGGCGATCAAGTGTACCTGAAACTGCAACCATATATCCAAACCTCCGTCACACCAAGAGCAAATCACAAGCTGGCGTTCAAGTACTACGATCCATTTCCTATCATCGGCAAGATCAACGATGTCGCCTACAAGCTACAACTTCCTTCGCAAGCAACTATCCATCCAGTCTTCCACGTCTCGCTCCTTCGACGCGTCCTGAGCACGGGTATGGCTGTTGAACCTCAGTTACCTCATTGTTATGATGAGCTCGCGGTTCCCGTGGCAGTTCTGCAATCAAGATGGCGCCAGGAGAAGGGCAAGATGAGGGAACAAGTGCTCGTCCGTTGGTCCAATTCAGAGACGCTCGGCGAAACTTGGGAAGACAAGGAGAGTCTCAGGGAGCGTTTCCCGCTCGCGGAGGCTTGGGGGCAAGCCTCTGCTCAAGAAGAGGGGGATGTCAGCGTCCCTGATAGGGCCGGCCCGCAAGGCAACCCCAACATGCAGGTACCCACGGCTCCACGTGCGGCCCAGCCCAGGAAGCCCAACCCACGCGTCTCCGGCCCATCGTGGGTTAACTGAAGCCCGTTCTGGAAACTACTTGAGGGGAGGAGCGGCAGCGTCCTAGGGTCATCCGGAGGATCACGGCAACGGCGGCTTGGCTCTTTTCCCCTTTCCTCTTCCTGTCTCGCGTCGAACCCTAGCTACCAAATTCTTGTATCATTCCTGTAATCGCCACCAAACTTGTATCCGCAAGTGATTGCTACTAGTAATCGAGAGAGTATCTAACAGTACCCTCACACCGAGACAGGCAGAAAATCGGTTTCGCCGGAGATAAACCGCCGCCTCGTCTGAACTGTTAAAACTGGCAGGTTCTGTCGACGGGAATAGGTACTACATCAAATCAATTCTCATCCAAGTCAATCTAAACTTGAGGAATCTGCGAGTCACGTACTATCATCCAAATCCAAAGTGATCAGAGACGGCTGACAGGTGTCATGTGCCATCTGCCAGTACAAACGGCGATTAGGACAGGTGCTTGCGGCCGCTTGAGATCACCAGTACATGAATCAAAGTTTCTGATAATCAACCCGAAACCCAAAGCCTGATGGATTCCCCAAGTTATTCCACGTGAAGGATCCCTCAACTAGTACAACCACTACACACGCACTGACTCCAAGGAAGGATTAAAAGGCAACCCCCAACATTGATTTGGATTCAGAGAACTTTCTATGGGGTTCAAGATTCAGGTTTAAAAGAACAAAGGAAAAGAGGAACTGCTAATGGTGTCAGGGTACTAGTGTTAGAACGGACACAACCGGGGTAGGACGTGGGACATGGACTCGGTTTTCGCCTCGCCGGCTCAACGCACCGTCCCGTCTCTGCCTCGCCGATCTCTGCAGGCTCCGCCCCGAGCCGCCCTCGCTGCACGGCCTCGTCGCCGTAGGGTGCTGCCGCTGCTTGTCTCCACTGAGAGCTGGTCACAGCCGTCTTGCTTCAAGCCGCCGCGGCGATCCCCACTTCGCCGACTCGCCCCAAGCCGGCCTGTTCCGAGTCGCTCTGGACTCCGCGGCCTCACTCCGAGCCGCCCTCGATTCCAACCCTTCCATCAGCGGCTGTTGTGCCTCGAACTGCTAAGTCATCTGCTGCCGCGTAATTGCAGGAACGGAGGGAGTAGTTGAAAATACTACTGCTGCCACTTGCACAGTTTGAAAAAAAGTTAAGAGAAGGCCGCGACCCAGAAACGGATAGACGTGACCACGGAATTGCTGTCATTGAAACCAAGTACTGATTACTCTCCGTCCCAGATGGAAATCAAAAGAAAGGAAAAAGAAAGTTAAGAGAAGGCTACGTGAGGCAAAGGCCGCATTAGATCAGATAGAGGCTAATCAGTGTCCGCATACAGATTATCTGTCGTTCATAAACATCAGGATAATCTTTTTTTATACCACGGATATGGAAGGCAGGCACTAGCATTCGTCCATGCCACGCTGCTCGACAAGCATGCGTGCAAGCCGTCGTTCCCGCAGTCCTGTCTGCATCAACTCGTCAGGACTGCACGAATTGCCCAATAAGCGCGCACAGGACGTCGCCCCCCGCTGTCCGGTCTACATCCACATACGGCCGATTTACCCGCATCCGTGCCGTTTCCAACGCCGCGGCTGATTCTCTCGTCCGTACCAGCTTACAACGCCACGAACGACTTGCCCGTCCACTTTCGTGGCCGGTTCACGCGTCCACACTGGCTTACAACGAGAAGGATAACTACTGGCCTGACGTATCAGGTGAAATCCATCTATTATATTTTTTATTATTATATATTGCTTTCTTTAAAAAAGAGCAATTAGTTTG